>NC_029785.2:112900670-112927042 GCF_000816755.2 Arachis ipaensis | reverse complement strand
AGATATTTTTTTGATTTTTTTGAATTTTTATGAAAACGTGAAAATTATGCAATGCATGAAATTTTTAGATCAAAACAATGAATGCATGCAAGAATGCTATGAATGTCAAGATGAACATCAAGAACACTATGAATGCCAAGATGAACATCATAGACACAATTTTGAAAAATTTTTAATGCAAAGAAAACATGCAGGACACCAACTTAGAATTCTTTGATGCTTAGACACTAAGAATTCAAGAATGCATATGATAAACATGGAAAGACACAAAACAAAAAATCATCAAGATCAAACAAGAAGACTTACCAAGAACAACTTGAAGATCATGAAGAACACTATGAATGCATGATATTTTCGAAAAAATGCAAGATGCATATGCAAGTGACACCAAACTTATGATATGACTCAAGACTCAAACAAGAAACAGAAAAATATTTTTGATTTTTATGATTTTCTAATTTTTTTTTGTATTTTTTTTCGAAAATTATTATGAAAAAAGAAAAATAAGGATTCCAAAATTTTTAATATGAATTCCAGGAATCTTGCCATGTTAGTCTAAAGCTTCAGTCCAGGAATTAGACATGGCTCACTAGCCAGCCAAGCTTTCAATGAAAGCTCCAGTCCAAAACACTAGACATGGCCAATGGCCAGCCAAGCTTTAGTCTTTAACACGAGAGTATATTGCTCTTTGATAACAAATTGCAAGCCTCAGTCCAAAAGAATTTAGACATGGCTTTACAGCCAGCCAGGCTTCACATGCTTCATGAAACACTAGAATTCAATCTTAAAAATTCTGAATAAATTTTTGAAAACATTTTTAATTTTTTAATTTTTTGTTTTTCGAAAACATATGAGAGATTTTTGAAAATATTTTTGAAAAATTTTTGAAAATAAAATAAAAAGAAAATTACCTAATCTGAGCAACAAGATGAATCGTCAGTTGTCCAAACACGAACAATCCCCGGCAACGGCGCCAAAAACTTGGTGCTGTTGCCGGATCAAACTTGGCACTGATGTTACCGGACCAAAAGCTTGCCGTAAACTCAAACAATCCCCGGCAACGGCGCCAAAAACTTGGTGCATGAAATTGTGATGTCCAGGCTCGAACAAATCCTGGTAATGGCTCCAAAGCTTGGTGCTCTTGATCTTAATTCATAATTGTCACAACTTCGATACAACTAACCAGCAAGTGCACTAGGGTCGTCCAAGTAATACCTTACGTGAGTAAGGGTCGAATCCCACGGAGATTGTTGGTATGAAGCAAGCTATGGTCACCTTGTAAATCTCAGTCAGGCAGATATAAATGGATAATGGTGTTTTCGAATAATAATTAATAAGATAGGGATAGAGGTACTTATGTAAATCATTGGTAGGAATTTCAGATAAGCGAATGGAGATACTTTCGTTCCTCTGAACCTCTGCTTTCTTGCTATCTTCATCCAATCAGTCTCACTCCTTTCCATGGCTGGCTTTATGCAAGGGCATCACCGTTGTCAGTGGCTACATCCCCTCCTCTCAGTGAAAGATATGCTCACATGCTCTGTCACAGCACGGCCATTCATCTGTCGGTTCTCGATCATGCTGGAATAGGATTCACCCGCCTTTTGCGTCTGTCACTAGGGAGGTCAGAATCCAACAGCATCAGCAGTCCTTCTTCAACCTCTGAATCTGATTTCTGCTCAAGTCCCTCAATTTCAGCCAGAAAATACCTGAAATCACAGAAAAACACACAAACTCATAGTAAAGTCCAGAAATGTGAATTTAACATAAAAACTAATGAAAACATCCCTAAAAGTAACTAGATCCTACTAAAAACATACTAAAAACAATGCCAAAAAGCGTATAAATTATCCGCTCATCACCTCCCTTGTGTCATCCTGGCGTTAAACGTCCAGAATGCTATCTATTCTGGTGTTTAACGCCCACTTGACTGCCATTTTGGGCGTTTAACACCCAGCCAGATACCCTGGCTGGCGTTAAACGCCAGGATTCCTTATTTACTGGGCGTTTTTCTGAACGCCCAGAATGCTATCCTTACTGGCGTTTAAACGCCAGTAAGCCTGTCCTCCAGGGTGTTCTATTTTTGATGCTATTTTTTATTTTACTTTATTTCTGCAACTATTTTTATGACTTCACATGATCATCAACCTTAAGAAAACATAAAATAACAATGGAAAACAAATGTCTAAAATAAGTATAATTAAATAACATTGGGTTGCCTCCTAATAAGCACTTCTTTAATGTCAATAGCTTGATAGTGAGCTCTTAGAGGGCTTCACAGAGACTCAGAGCTTAATGTGGCCTCCCAACACCAAACTTAGAAGTTTAGTGTGGGGGCTCTGTTTGACTCTGTATTGAGAGAAGCTTTTCATGCTTCCTTTCCATGGTTACAGAAGAAGATCCTTGAGCCTTAAACACAAGGTAGTCGTTATTCAATTGAAGAACTAACTCTCCTCTGTCTACATCAATCACAGCTCTTGCTGTGGCTAAGAAGGGTCTTCCAAGGATGATGGATTCATCCTCATCCTTTCCAGTGTCTAGGATTATGAATTCAGTAGGGATGTACAGGCTTTTAACCTTCACTAAGACATCCTCTACAAGTCCATAAGCCTGTTTCATTGATTTGTCTGCCATCTCTAGTGAGATTCTTGCAGTTTGTACCTCAAAGATCCCTAGTTTCTCCATTACAGAGAGTGGCATGAGGTTTATTCCTGACCCCAGGTCACGCAGAGCTTTCTCAAAGGTCATGGTGCCTATGGTACAAGGTATTAAGAACTTTCTGGGATCCGGTTTCTTCTGAGGTAATTTTAGTTTAACCAAGGCATTCAGTTCATTGATGAGCAATAGAGGTTCATCCTCCCAAGTTTCATTACTAAATAACTTGGCATTCAGCTTCATGATTGCTCCTAGATATTGAGCAATTTTCTCTTCAATAATATCTTCATTCTCTTTAGAGGAAGAATACTCATCAGAGCTCATGAATGGCAACAGTAAGTTCAGTGGAATCCCTATGGTCTCTATATGAGCCTCAGATTCCTTTGGTTCCTCATTAGGGAACTCCTTAGTGGTCAGTGGACGTCTTTTGAGGTCTTCCTCATTGGAAATCACTGCCTCTTCCTCCTCTATAGGTTCGGCCACTTTGGGTATATTGATGGCCTTGCACTCTCTCTTTGGATTCTATTCTGTATTGCTTGGGAGAGTACTAGGAGGAGTTTCAGTAACTCTTTTACTCAGCTGACCCACTTGTGCCTCTAGATTTCTAATGGAGGACCTTGTTTCTGTCATGAAACTGTGAGTGGTCTTAGTTAGATCAGAGACTATGGTTGCTAAGGCAGAGAGGCTTTGCTTAGAATTCTCTGTCTGTTGCTGAGATGATGATGGAAAAGGCTTGCTATTGCCAAACCTATTTCTCCCACCATTGTTATTATTGAAGCCAAAAACTTGGTGCAGTAAAGTCACCAAGCATCTTTCTTGCATCTCCACCATTGTTTTGGGGTTCGGCTGCCATGTCTACTCCTTTTTCGAAAATTTCTGTAAAGTCCTCTCCAGAGTGTTATGCTTTAGCTTCTCTTAGCTTCCTTTTCAGAGTCCTTTCAGGTTCAGAATCAGCTTCAACAAGGATGTCTTTAGCCCTGTTCCTGTTCATATGAAAAAGAAGAGAACAGAAAATAAGAGGAATCCTCTATGTCACAGTATAGAGATTCTTTTATGTGTCAGAGGAAAAGAAGAATAGATTGAAGAAGGAAGAAGAAGAAATTCGAACACAGAGAGAGAGAGGGTTCGAATTATGAGTAGAAGAGAAGTGTTAGTAAATAAATAGAAAGAGATGAGAGGGAGAGTATTCGAATATTAATTAAAAGAAAAGAAAAATAATTTTGTTTTTATTTTAATTATAAGTTAGAATTCGAAATTTAAGAAAAGAAATAAAAGTAATTTGAAAACTAAATAAATTAATTAGTAAAAAAGATTTTTGAAAACTTTGTTAGTTAGTTTTCAAAATTAATGAGAGAGAAAAGTAGTTAGGTGGTTTTGAAAAAGATAAGAAATAGTAAACTTTTTAAAATTAAAACAAGCAAGTCAAGTGGTTAATTGAAAAAGATTTGAAAATAAATTTTGAAAAGATAAGAAGTTAAAAAAAGATTTTGAAATTAAAATTTTAAAAAAGATATGAAAAAAAAATTAAAAAGATTTGATTTTTAAAATTAAAGTTGATGACTTGACTAACAAGAAACTAAAAGATATGATTCTAGAATTTAAAAATTGAACCTTTCTTAACAGGAAAGTAACAAACTTGAAATTTTTGAATCAAAACATTAAATGTTAGCAATAATTTCGAAAATTATGAGATAAAAATAAGAAAAAGATTTTTGAAAATTAATAAAAAAAATTCAGAAAACATGAAAGTTGTAAGGTCCACATCGGTTGGAGAGGGGAACGAAGCATGCCTTATAAGGGTAAGGATACCTCTCTCTAGCATGACGCATTTTGACGAGTGAGTGTAGGGGGCTTCGGCTATCATCCCTATCGTCAAAGGCAAAACCGTGAGGCCTTGTGTGCCAAAGCGGACAATATCGTGCTAGCGGGTGGTCTGGGCTATTACAAATGGTATCAGAGCCAGAACTCGGATCGATGTGCCAGCGAGGGCGCTGGGCTCCCTTAGAGGGGTGGATTGTAAGGCCCACATCGGTTGGAGAGGGGAACGAAGCATGCCTTATAAGGGTAAGGATACCTCTTTCTAGCATGACGCATTTTGACGAGTAAGTGTGGGGGGCTTCGGCTATCATCCCTATCGTCAAAGGCAAAACCGTGAGGCCTTGTGTGTCAAAGCGGACAATATCGTGCTAGCGGATGGTCTGGGCTGTTACAAAAGAAAAATGAAAAAGATTTGATTTTTGAAAAAGATTTGAAAAGATAAAGTTTTTAAATTGAAAATTTGACTTGACTAATAAGAAACAACTAAATTTAAAATTTTTTTGACTAAATCATATCTTTTCAAATTTGATTTTTGAAAAGATTTGATTTTTTTGAATTAATGAAGAAAGAGAAAAACAACAAAATGACACAAAACATAAAAATTTAAGATCAAAATAAAAAATATATGCAAGAACACTTTGAATGTCAAGATGAACAACAAGAACACTTTGAAGATCATGATGAACATCAAGAACATATTTTTAAAAATTTTTAAGAAAAGAATCACATGCAAGACACCAAACTTAAAAATTTTTAATGTTTAGACACTATGAATTCGAAAATGCATATGAAAAACAACAAAAAGCACAAAACAAGAAAAATTAAAGATCAAACAAGGTAAATCATCAAGAACAACTTGAAGATCAAAGAAGAACACAATGCATGAATTTTCGAAAATTTTTAAGAAAATAAAAAAAATGCAATTGACACCAAACTTAAAATTTGACAAGACTCAAACAAGAAACATAAAATTTTTTGGTTTTATGATTTTATTAATTTTTTTGTATTATTTTTTTCGAAAATAAAAAATAAGAAGCTTAAACATAAAATAAAATTACCCAATCTAAGCAACAAGATGAACCGTCAGCTGTCCAAACTCGAACAATCCCCGGTAACGGCGCCAAAAACTTGGTACACGGAATCGTGATCTCACACTTTTCTCACAACTCCGTGCAACTGACCAACAAGTGCAATGGGTCGTTGATGCGGGCAGAAATTAGCAAATTAAAAATTATTAAAATATATACGTTGCAAGTATAGTTCTTAATTCCCCGGAAATCCGCCTATCAATTTAGAAAGGTGTCACAGAAAATTGAATTTAAAATACTGGGAGTATGAATCCCAGGTCGTCTCCTAACGAGTTGCAGAAAAGTGTGCTATTTTATTAATCAGAGGTTTTCAAAAAGGTTTGAATTGGGCAAACAGGAAATTAAATTGGTGAATTTGAATAATGTAAATAAAAGCCTTGACTGGGAATTGATTAGTTGGAATCCCTATTATTGTTGGAATTCTCTCAGGATTAATTGACAATTAAAGGTTATCCTGTTTAGTTATCCTTCACTAGGTGAAGGAAAGTTAAACAAGTTGGAATGCTACGTCCGTTCACAAGTTGCAATCCACTTAATTAAAAGGGATTGGTGTTAGTGATTAGCCAATGGTAAAATTAAACAAAGCAAAGAACATGGAAGAGTAAGACCAAGTAAAGAAAACGAACTAGAATGACGAAGTCTTGATGAGGTAATAACTCTTCTCAATATCCCAAACTATGAATGTAAAATAATAATCCTAAAAACTATGAATGTGTAGAGAGAAAACCTAGGGGAAGAGCAAAACTCGATCTAAAACTAAAACTGTGTAGAATGAATGTTGTCTTTGGTTTCTGCATGTTCTCTGGCTCTAGTCTGCTGTTCCGGGCCGAAAACTGGGTCAAAATAGGGCCCGAAATCACCCCCAGCGAATCTGCAAATTATGCAGGTCGCGCACGTCACGCGATCGCGTCGCTCATGCGGACGCGTCATTCGCGTTTCTGCTTTGCCACGCGGACGCGTCGTCCATGCGGCTGCGTCACTCGTGCTATTCCATCCGCGCGATCGCATCATCCATGCGGCCGCGTCGATGCAAATTGCTCTGTTCCGCGCGGTCGCATCATCCATGCGACCGCGTCGCCTCTCGCTGGTCATCTCCTCAATTTCTTGTGTTCCTTCCATTTTTGCAGGCTTCCATTCCAATCTCCAACTCATTCATGCCCTATAAAGCCTGAAACACTTAACACACAGATCACGACATAGAATGGAATAAAGGAGAAATAAAATACATAATTAAAAGTCTCTAGGAAGTAAGTTTTCAACCATAAAACATCTTTAGGAAGGAAATATAAATGCATGCTTATTTAATGAATAAGTGGGCAAAGATCATGATAAAACCACACAATTAAACACAATATAAACCATGAAATAGTGGTTTATCAGTCGTCCAAGTAACACCTTATGTGAGTAAGGGTCGATGCTACGGAGATTGTCGGCTTGAAGCGAGCTATGGTCATCTTGTAAATCTCAGTCAGGCGGATTCAAATGGTTATGAGGTTTTAATAATTAAAAGATAAATAAAACATAAAATAAGATAAAGTTACTTATGTAATTCATTGGTGGGAATTTCAGATAAGCGTCTGGAGATGCTTTGTTGCTTCTGAACCTCTGCTTTCCTATTGCCTTCTTCCAACAATGCGTGCTCCCTTCCATGGCAAGCTGTAGGATCCTCTCAGTGAAAATGGTCCTCTACGGTTTCTGCACGGCTAATCAACTGTCAGATTTCTCGTCTCGGATGAAAAATACCAGGTACAGCTACCGCATGGCTAATCATCTGTCGGTTCCCGCTAGCATCGGAATAGCATCCATTGATCCTTTTGCACACTGTCACTTGCGCCCAACATTCGCAGGTTTGAAGCTCGTCATAGTCATCCCTTCCCAGATCCTACTCGGAATACCACAGACAAGGTTTAGACTTTCCGGATCCCAGGAATGCTGCCAATTGTTCTAGCCTATACCACAAAGATACTAATCTCACGAACTCGGTCCGTGTATTAGATATCTAAGAGAATATACTCCAGTTGTCGTCCAATGACTACGTTGAACATCATGTAGACCGCTTTGTGGTTGTCAGGCATGCGGATCTTGGCTAAGCGAGTAATGAAAATTGGGTGATTTTCACGGGCCACCCCTTCATTCTGACTTAACTGAATTAAGTACGAGAGTATATCTTGGAGAAGAAGTAGGCGTGAATTGAAAGAAAAACAATAGTACTTGCATTAATTCATGAAGAACAGCAGAGCTTCACACCTTAATCTATGGGGTGTAGAAACTCTACCGTAGAAAATACATAAGTGAAAAGAGTCTAGGCATGGCCGTGAGGCCAGCCTCCAAACGTGAACAAAGGTCTATGATAGCATGCGAATACAATAGTAAAAAGTGCTATTTATATTAAACTAGTTACTAGGGTTTACAGAAAGTAAGTAACTAAGTGCAGATAGTGCAGAAATCCACTTCCGGGACCCACTTGATATGTGCTTGGGCTGAGCATTGAAGCTTTTTCGTGCATAGGCTGTTCTTGGAGTTAAACGCCAGCTTTGGTGCCAGTTTGGGCATTTAACTCCAATTCTGGTGCCAGTTTGGGCGTTTTACGCCAGAAAGTTTTAGGCTGGCTTTGGACGCCAGTTTGGGCATCAAATCTCGAGCAAAGTATGGGCTATTAAATATTTCTGGAAAGCCCAGGATGTATACTTTCCAGCACAATTGAGAGCGCGCCAATTGGGCTTCTGTAGCTCCAGAAAATTTATTTCGAATGCAGCAGGGTCAGAATCCAACAGCATCTGCAGTCTTTTTTCAGCCTCTGAATCAGATTTTTGCTCAGGTCCCTCAATTTCATTCAGAAAATACCTGAAATCACAGAAAAACACACAAAACTCATAGTAAAATCCAAAAATGTGATTTTTGAATAAAAACTAATAAAAATAGAATAAAAAGTAACTAAAACATACTAAAAACTATGTAAAAACAATGCCAAAAAGGGTATAAATTATCTGTTCATCAGATGTATCTTATGGATGCCTCAGATGCAATTCGTTGTAAAGCCTTCCCGACTACCTTAACCAAAACAGCAACAAAGTGGTTCGACAACTTGCCGCCAAGATCGATTGTAAGCTTCGATGACCTCGCCAAGAAATTCCTGGCTATGTTCTCCATCCAGAAGGATAAAGCCAAGCATGCTCCAAGCCTATTGGGGATTAAGCAAGGAGATCGGAAAAGTCTCTGCAGTTACATGGAGAGATTCAACAAAGCATGCCTGGACATATAAAATCTCCCAATAGAAGCAGCAATTATAAGACTTATCAATGGTCTACGAGAAGGACCCTTTAGCCACTCCATATCCAAAAAACACCCAACATCTCTGAATGAGGTACAAGAATGGGTGGAAAAATACATCAATATGGAGGAGAACTCCCAATTAGGAGAAACTTCAAAGATTGGATTCTCCTAGCCATCTCGGGACAAGGATAAAGATTCCAAAAATAGGAAGACCAACCCACTGAGAAACCCAGAAAATACCACAACTACACCCCTCTTCGGGTGTCTCTTGTGGATGTCTACCGAGAGATATGCAACACTGAGAAGATCCCACCACCTCGCCCGATTAAACACAAGAGAGGAGGAAGTCGGACTGAGTATTGCGAATACCACCGATTTTATGGGCATTCTACCAACGAGTGCTACGACCTAAAGAATGTTATAGAGAACTTGGCACGAGAAGGGAGGTTAGATCGATTCTTAGCGAACAAAGCAGATGAACCAAAAAAGAGAAGAAGGGACGAAGAGGTCGGACGAGCTAAACGTCCCCCTCACACCCTTGAGAGACATATCCACATGATAAATGGTGGATTCACAGGAGGATGGATCTCTAAGTCATCCCGAAAAAGACACCTTAAAGAGGTATACCATGTCGGAGAAGGGGACAGGTCACCTGACCTCCCCACTATTACCTTCACTCAAGAAGACGCTGCAGGCATCATCCCGGGGCATGATGACCCAGTAGTCATTACAATCATACTAGCTAATGCCAAGCTCCACCAAACATTGGTAGACCAAGGAAGCTCCGCAGATATCCTGTTCAAATCCGCCTTTGACAAGCTCGACTTACAAGAAAAAGAGCTCAGAGCGTATCCAAATAGTTTATTCGGGCTCGGAGATGCTCCAATCCAGCCACTTGGGTACATCCCACTGCATACAACATTTGGAAAAAGAACACGGTCTAGAATGTTAAGCATAGACTACATAGTAGTTGACGTAAACTCAGCATACAACGCCCTTATAGGTTGGACAATGTTAAATCAGCTCACCGCGGTGGTCTACACTCCACACCTATGTATGAAGTTCCCAACTACAGAGGGGATCGCTACCATAAAGGGGGACCAAAAACTTACGCGACACTGTTACAACGAAAGCCTTAACTTTAAAGGCGATCCCAGAGGAAAGGAAACTAATACTATAGAACTCGGGGCAATCCGAGCTCACGAGGAACTCCGCCCTCAACCGAAAGGTGAGACCGAAGAAGTTCAAATCGGAGACACTCAAGACAAAACAACAAACATAGGGGAAAATCTACAAGGAAACCTAAAAGAGCTGCTAATAAAGCTCCTAAAGGATAATTCTGACCTCTTTGCATGGAAGGCCGCCGACATGCCCGATATTGATACTGGACTAATGTACTATAAGTTAGCCGTATATCCTGGGTTTCGGCCAGTGCAACAGAAGCATAGAAAGCTTGGCCCGGAGAGATCGCAAGCCGTGGAGGAGCAGGTAAAAGCCCTATTGGAGGCAGGGTTCATAAGGGAGGTAAAGTACCCATTATGGCTAGCCAATGTGGTATTGGTCAAGAAGTCAAATGGGAAGTGACAGATGTGAACTGATTACACCGACCTCAACAAAGCCTGCCCAAAAGATCCCTACCCACTCCCAAACATAGACACACTAGTTGACGCTTTGTCAGGCTATCAGTACCTCTCCTTCATGGATGCTTACTCGGGATACAATCAAATCCCAATGTATCAACCCAACCAGGAGAAAACATCATTCTTAACCCCAAAAGCAAACTACTGCTACATAGTCATGCCCTCAGGTCATTCATCCCTAGGATGCAATTGAAAGTGTTGCTCTTTTGGTTGTAGAGGCAAAAAGGGGTTTTGTAATCAAAGAACAAAAGATTAAAGGAACTTAAGAAATAAAAGAACTAAGGAATGATCAAAATTGGAATCAATGCAAGTGAAGAGAAGACAAGATCAAAACTAGTGAAAATGCTAAGGTATGCATAAAAGAGCCTTGACTTGGGAATGGGGATCCAAGGAATCCTATCATCGCCATAACCACAACTATGATAATTATGATGAGTCAATCTCGCCTAGTTAACCCTAACATCGAGGAGTAAGTCAAGCAAGCATAATTGACCTTAATCCATAAGTCCTAGCTAACTTACCAAACTAGTTGATAAAAAGCTAGTGTCAATGGAAACAAGAGTCAACTAACTACCGAAGAATTACCACTAAATGTTGGACATTATGACTCTAGTATCCTAGGAACTCAAAATCCCAAGCCAAGGTGTAAAAATCTACTCAAAATCCATAATTCGCATTTTCACAAACACCTTGTGAGCATAAAAGTAAATCATAAGAAATTGCAAGGGAAAATGGAAAACTATAACTAACTATCAACAATATCAACAAGAGATAAGCAATCAAACATAAAGAAAGCATGAAACATAAAATTCATTGATCAAAACTTCAAGAAACACAAAATTGCAAATATGAACAAAGTAACTTGAACCAAAGGAAATTGAAAATAAAGACAATGTAATTAAAGAGGAATTAAAGAGTACTTACAATTAAAGATGATCAAAATCCAAAATTAAGCTTGCTATAAAATGCTACAATGGAAATTGATAAACACTAGGAGAGCTCTCTACTCTACACTACTCCTACTCCTAATTAACTATGCTAAGAAAATGTAAAAATGTGGCCTTATACTCTAATGCCTTCATATGGCTTCAATCCCCTTGATATAGCACTTTATTTCAGCCTTCCAGCCTTCCAAAATGGGCCAAGAGGCCTCAGAAATTGCGAAGCACGTGTTTCATTAATGAAATCACATGCAGGGTCTTGTGCGTACGCACAGATGTGTGCGTCCGCACACTTGGCTGAATTTCCTCCTGTGCGTACGCACAGGTGCTTGTGTGCACGCACACATGCAAATTTCTTCTTGTGCGCACGCATGCAAGCTTGTGCATATGCACACTTGTCTGTATGTGCTTTTTCTTATTTTCTTCATGTTTTCTCCCTTGTATATGCTTTCTTCCACTTTTGGCTATCCATTCTTGCCTCTAAGGCCTGAAATCTCTCAATGAACATGTCATGGCATCAAATGGAATAAAAATGGAATTAAATTACTTATTTTAGGCATAAAAACACATGTTTTCACATTTAGGATCAAGTTGGGGACAAAACACAAAAGTATGCTATTTTGGTGCTTATGTGTGAGTTCATATACTAGAATCCATCCAAATTGAGTCAAAATATATCATCAAATATGGATTCATCAGCTACATACCAAATACTGATAAACAAAGCCTTTACCAATCACATTGGGAAGCTAATGGAAGTTTATGTCGATGACATGTTGGTAAAGACACAAAGGGAGGAAACATTGCTATCCGACCTCACTGAAGTGTTCGATACCATAAGAAAGCATGAGATGAGACTTAATCCCGCAAAATGCACTTTTGCGGTAGAAGCTGGCGAATTCTTGGGCTTCATGCTCACCCAAAGAGGAATCGAAGTAAACCCAGATAAGTGCCAGGCCATACTTCGCATGAAAAGTCCAACCCGTGTCAAAGAGGTCCAGCAGCTCAATGGAAGACTAGCGGCTCTGTCTAGGTTCCTAGCTGGATCAGCCTTAAGATCTCTCCCCTTCTATGCAACATTAAGGAAGGGAAAGAGGTTTGAGTGGACCCCAGAATGCGAACAAGCCTTCCAAGATTTCAAGAAATTTCTGGGGCGACCACCCATCCTTACTCGACCACAGGAAGGCGAAGAACTCATACTATACCTCGCCGTAGGAAGTTGGGCAATAGCTTCAGCACTAGTCAGAGAAGACGAAAGTGGCCAACAACCCATCTACTTCATCAGTAAGGCTTTGCAAGGGGCTAAATTGAACTATCAAAAAATAGAAAAGTCTGCCTACGCCCTTATACCCACTTTCCGACGACTCTGACCATACTTTCAAGCTCACACCATCAGAGTGCGGACCAACCAACCCATAAAGGGATTTTACAGAAAACAAACTTAGTTGGAAGAATCCTACAATGGGTAGTCGAGTTATCCGAATTCGACCTCAAGTATGAAGCCCGGACAGCTATCAAATCTCAGTACCTGGCCGACTTCATCGCAGAGTACACTGACACCCCAGGCACGCCTACAGAGTGGATCCTTTATGTGGATGGCTCCTCGAACAAAACTAGGAGTGGTGCAGGCGTCATTTTAGAGAGTGATCAGGAACCCAAATCGAGCTCTCATTAAAATTTGAGTTTCCCGCTTCAAATAATCAAGCTGAATACGAAGCCCTACTGGCTGGTTTGAACCTGGCTAGGGAGGTAGAAGTTCAGAAGCTTACCATTTTCAGCGATTCACAGGTAGTTATCTCACAAATAGAAGGGAGCTACCAAGCTAAGGATCCCACTATGAGGAAGTACTTAGACAGGACCAGAGAACAGCTCGGACAATTCATGGGATATAAGATCCGACATATACCCAGAGAACAAAATGCCTGAGCTGATGCACTTTCGAAACTAGCCAGCACCAAACTAGGGGGCAATAATAGAAGCCTCATGCAAAAAACACTGCAAAATCCGTCAACCACGGAAGAGAAAAAGGTCCTAAGCATATCAGACCAGGACCAAGGGTGGATGACTCCTATAGTCAGCTATCTCAAGTCGAAAATACTTCTCACAGACAAAAAGGAGGCCAAAAGGCTAGTACGAGAAGCGCAGTACTACACCATAGTACACGACGTCCTATATAGGAGAGGAATCTCTACACCCCTCCTAAAATGCGTCTCGACCTCCGCTACGAGGGAAGTTCTCGAAGAAGTCCATAGTAGCATGTGCGGCAACCACCTCGGGGCACAAGCTCTTTCGAAAAAGGTACTCCAAGCTGGATTCTGCTGACCGACCTTGCAAAGGGAAGCAGCAGAGTTCGTCAAAACATGCCCCCATGTCAGAAACACACGAACTTTCATATCGCACCACCCGAAGAACTCATTTGTATCACTTCACCCTAGCCATTCGCAAAATGGGGGGCTCGACCTCCTCGACCTCCTCAGGAATAGACTATTTCACAAAATGGATTGAGGCAGAACCTTTGGCCACTGCCACCGCCCAAAGAAGTCGGAAGTTCTTATACAGAAACATTGTCACAAGGTTTGGGGTCCCATACTCCATTACCACAGACAATGGCACTCAATTCACTGACACGGGCTTCAGAAATCTGGTAGCCAATTTGAAAATCAAGCACCAGTTCACCTCTATAGAGCACCCACAAGCCAATGGACATGCGGAAGCCGCCAACAAAGTCATACTGGCTGGGTTAAAACGGAAACTACAGGACGCCAAGGGAGCTTGGGCCGAAGAGCTCCCGCAAGTCTTATGGGCATACCGAACAACATCACACTCAACCACTGGAGAATCACCATTCTGACTTGCTTACGGAATGGAAGCAATGATTCCCGTTGAAGTAGAAAAAAGATCTCCCAGAATGATCCTCTATAATGAAGATACCAACTCCCAAGCTCAAAGGGAAGAGCTTGATCTACTTCCAGAAGTCCGAGAAAGAGTTCGGATTAGAGAGGAAGTCCTAAAGCGTCGAATGGCTCTGAGGTATAATCGGAAGGTAATCCAGTGAAGCTTCACCACCAATGATCTCATCTTAATCCGAAATGATATCGGAGCAGGTCGGTTAGGAGAAGGGAAGCTAGCAGCCAACTGGAAAAGGACCATACCGAATTGCAGAGGTACTGGGGAAACGTTACTACAAGGTGTCCGACCTCGAAGGACGAGAGCTACCAAGGTCATGGCATGCCTGTAACCTAAGAAGGTACTATAGCTAGGAAATAGTAAGGATCTTAGATCAAGGCGCACTCTTTTTTCCTAAAAAGGTATTTTAATGAGGCGCCAGGCCGAGATCTAAGAAGCTACCCGACCTAGAAGGGTAAGCACTCTCATGTATATTCTTATTTATGTTTTTATCTTATTATTATTTGAATGAAAGTCGCCAATTCTCTAAAAAGTTTCCTACCAAGACGCATTACTCTAAGCTCATAAAATGCAAAATTCATCACCCGATTAAAAAGAGGTCGGCAAGGTGAAGCGATAGAAGCAAGATAATGCAAGAAATTATAAAAAGTAACCCAGAAAAAGTGGCCTGATGAGGTCTAACTAAAATGGGATTACTAAAAATAACTTGAGAAGGCCCGACAGAGAAGTCGGACTGATGAAAGGATGACTAAAAAGGTATAAAAAATATCTCGCAAAGGCCAAAGAAAAGTTAATAAACCATGGCCCGAAATGCTCAACTATAAAAGTACAAGTCTTGGAAAAAAAGACAATACTTAAAAAGCAAAAGCACAAGTCGAAACGGCACTAAAAATTCATCCAAACAAACTATAAAGAAAAGGTTCCTCATTGGAACACTACCTAAAAGTTGTTGGAATGTGACTAAAAATCCCGGGTAACAAAGTCGTACAGGTCGATGACAGCTAAGAAGAGACGCAAGTACGATCTCAAAAAAGAAGAACAAGCCAAAAGGTTGAGAAACAACTTAAGGATCAAAAGTGCTTAGCTAAAAGGGATACAACTTCGCTCAAAGAAGGCACGATCTCAAAACAGGGCTACAAAAGTCATCCGAGACTAAAAAGGTTCTATATAAAGAACACTAAAAAGTTATCGGACAAATCAATAAAAGCCCGGACACCAAGCTGCAAGGATAATTTTGCCAAAAAGCAAAGGGTTAACAAGTACCAACTCAAAGCAAGGCGTAATCCAAAAGGCAAGGGTGGAAAACCCACTCAAAAGGAGGTCGGACTAGGAAATACCTAATCTCTATAAAATTCACAAAGGGTTGAAAAAAGTAAACCTCCAAACGTTCAGCAAAATGCATTCTTCAAGCATTAAAGACTCAAAGGCTGCCTAAAGGGCAGCCCAGGAGTTTAAAGTGTTTTGTTTTTTAAAAAAATAAAAGTTTCTAGGAAGCAACCAAATGTCAAGAGAGTCAACTACAAGAGACATAAACAAGTTCAAAGCCCACAAGTCGGGCTATACCAGTAAAACAAGCATAAAGGAAACAACAAGTTATAGGGGATCCAAATTCACCCCAGTGGCAACATCCTTGGGAGGAGGAGGAGGAGGCATGGTCGAGATAGGGGTAGCATTGACAACTCTATCTGGCCCGTTCAGGATCTCCACGTCAGGCTCAGGCTCAGGAGGATCGACTTCTAAAGGAATGGAAGAAGTTGAAGCTGCCGAAGCTTTGGCTGGTGGAGCAGGAGGAGGACCCTCATCCTCATCATCAAGGGCAGGCACAATCTTGCCATCTTCCACCACGTTATCCATACTAAACAAGGAGAGATTGGCCTCGGGAGCAAGAACTCGGACCTGAGCCTTCAGGATCTCATACATGTCGGTCATACTATTCACCATGTTTCCCTGAAGCTCGGCATAATCATCTTGGGCAGATTGAAGCCTCTCCTTAGTTTCTAGTAACTCCCCGTAGGTTCGGGTATAGCTCTCCTTATACTTTTTTGCAGCCTCCTCGGCCAAGTTAGCAGCTGCCTCCGCCCTAGTAGCACACTCCTTCTCTTTCTCGACATCAATCTCCAACTTGGCAACCCTGGCATCGAGTTCATCCTTCAGACCTTTAATTCTATCATACTCAGACTTGGCATCCTCCGTAAAAGCCTTAGGGGGTGTGTGGTTCAAAGATTAAATTTTATTACTAGGAATGTCATTCCTAGGAATATAATGCCTAGGAATTAGATTACTTGTACTATAAGATACCTATGTTTGTTTATAAAATTTAATGTCTTGGAATGTTATATAATAATCCTAGGAATGAATAAATTTTTATTTGGTTGAGTTTAAATTTCTTGGTCATATTATGTAATATGTCAAAATTACTCTTACTCATTCAAATTAAAATATTAATGACTAAAAATTAAATATAAAGCTAATTAAATATTATTATTTTTTTTACATTGTTTTTTTTAATTTACAAAATATCTCTAATAATAAATTTACTAAAATACCCCTAATAATAAATATGTTTAGCTAAAATTATTATTGATTCTATTTTTTTAGAATTTACTAAAATACCCTTAATATTAAATATGTTCAAATAAAATTATTATTGATTCTATTTTTTTTAAATTTACTTAAATACCCCCAATATCAAATATGTTTAACTAAAATTATTATTAATTCTAAATTTTTTTAAATTACTAAAATATTCCTAATATCAAATATGTTCAACTAAAATTATTATTGATTCTAATTTTTTTAAAATTTACTTAAATACCCCAATATCAAATATGTTTAACTAAAATTATTATTGATTCTAAATTTCACTTAATAATAATATGTTTAATTAAAATTATTACTTTTTTACATTTTGAATTTACAAAAATACTTCTAATAAAAAATTTACTAAAATACCCTTAATAAAAATATGTTTAATTAAAATTATTATCGATTCTAATCTTTTCAAATTTACTAAAATTCTCCTAATAACAAATATCTTTAATTAAAATTAACATTATCACAATTAAATTTACTAAAAAAGTATTACTATTATCCAAATGAAAGTTACAAAGAAGTCTCAAAAGTAAAAAATTACTTGCACTAATAAGCATACATGCAGAACTCTTATACAAGAACACAAACACATAAAGAAAATGAAATCAATGTTACGACAGATAATCTCACACATAGAAAAATTATTACAATTATCGAGCGTGATGTCTTCTCCTCCATTGGTTCCATATTTCTTGTGCAAGTTGATCTCTCCATTTATCCCAAGCATCACTCGTCTCAATATGGTGGATCGTCTCACCATCTACTCCAAGTATATTTTGATCTTCTATCTCATCAATAGGATCCACAACCATCACTCTTCTAATATGATTATGCAAAAGACAACAAGCAGTTATAATTCTTCCTTAAGTCTTAAGAGGATAAAATGATCTTCCCCTTAAAATTTTCCATCTTGCTTTCAATACTCCAAATGCCCTTTCAATGACATTCCTAGCTTGTGAGTGTTTCATATTAAAAAACTCTTGAGCTGTACTGGGTTGATTATGTGGATTAAACTCACTCAAATGATATTTTTGTCCTTTATAAGGTGCTAAAAATCCTTCACAATTCATGTGTCCAACATCACATAAGTAGTAATGACCTAGTGTGACATATAAAATTGAACAAAATTAATGAAAAATCAAATAGTTACTTTGATAACATAATAAAGTCTCAATAAAAATACCTTGGGGAACACTAAACCCATTGCGAAATAGTGCATCTCGCAATACCCTAGAATCCGCAGCTGAACCCTCCCAACCCGCTAGTATGTAGATAAATTGCATATCAGGAGCAACCACTCCAAGCACATTGGTTGTTGTGTCACCTTTTTCTGTTTCAATATCTAGGCTTATCAGACTCAAGGACATTGACTTTGATATGAGTACCATCTAAGACTCCTAGACAATTCTAAAATCCAAAAAAAGAGATCAATTAACTCAATTCTAAAGCACACCAAGCATATTAGGTTTAATAACATTAGCAAGATAAATTACCTTGAACCATTTCCATCGTTCATCCATTCTATCCTGGCTAAATGGTTAAGGTTTCTTCAGTAAGAGATTATAACATATCAAAATAGCAAGCAATACATTATTAAACCGCCTACTAATTGTTTCTTCAGATCTCACAAATTGTCTCGTTATTACTCTAATTTTGACGTCATGTGCTATAATATGTAAAAACATGGCAACCATTTCTTCCACACCCATATTCCTACTTGATTCTAACCTTCTAACCCTTTTAAGCATGTTACACAATGCATGAAAGGCACATCTATCCATTCTTGTATTTTCTATACATGCTAGATCACTAAAATAAATAATCCTATCGACACTAACATCCCTTATTACTTGCCTACTGTAACTATCATTCCATTTTCTTTTCTTTTTTTTTTCAATTACAATATAATAAAAACATAGAAAATCATCAACAAATTAACCATAAGGTCATTTATTAATTCAAAATGTAAAATCAAGCAGGCAATAACTCTCATTTTCTATTTGGGATCCATTCTGTCAAAAAAATATTAAAATATTTAGTTAGAAGACTTTACTATTTATTTATTCTATGTAAACTTTTTTCTATCATTTAAAAAATAAAATTAATAGCCAAAAGGACATCTCACAACACATGATATATATCTTAGCCAAAAGGATAATTTTTTCCCCTTCAATTTCCTTTTTGCTATGTTAGATTTCTCTACATCTCTGATCAGTGATCACTACCTAAGCTTATTGCATAAATCATACTTCAAAGCTAAGTAATGAGATCAGACCATAGAGATATACATACAGCACTTAACTTTTTTTTAATTTGATTTCAGAATTTCAATTTGACTTATTATTATGTTAAAATTTGTTATATTTTATTTTTCTGCCTTTATTGGTAAGTAGTAAAAGTTAAAATGATTCTGTCTAAGAACTATTTAAAAAAGAATGAAGGCAACTTTATCATCAAGTACTTCAATTTCATGAAGGGATAAGGACACAAACACACATATATAGATATAGAAGCAGTTTGGCAGTTTCAAGAAGACTAAAATAATAAAATGGTTCTGTCTAAGGCACATTAATGGTTCTCTCTATAGTGTTGTTGGTCAAACCATAAAGAGATGAACTACTTATTACTGAAATTCAAGAAAATTAATTAAACAATGCAGCCGTATAGTACTCTCTCTCTTCAATTGTTGCAAAGGCAGTAGACATAAAAGAAAGTTAAAAGATGTATATATCCATACACCAATTAAAAACATTCAAATAGATAGAGAGATATATATGGCATCATCACCTAATGGCTCGAGTGAGAATTAATAATACATAGAATAATATTGTGAGAGGTTACGCAATCATATTGAAAAGAGGTTATATAATTATTATTTGTTTCTAACATGTTAGCTTGTAACTATTACTTTTTCAATCTTTTTCTTGAGCAATTCATGCTCCTCCACATCCTGCTCTGTTCTATGAACAAGTTATGAGAATACAAAGTAAAGGGACTGGCGTGTTTACTCCACAGTCCTTATGAATCCTTATGCCACAAGAATCAAACCCAAAATTTCATAATGCAGACCCAAAAACCTTGATAGCAGATTTGATTTCCCAATCCCTGAGTCCCCAATCAGAACAGCTTTGAACAGATAATCACACTCCTCATCAAATGCATCAGCCATATATCTATCTTGTTAATTAACCTCTCTACCTGCTTTCACTTTCACCCTTCTATCTATCTATCTATCTATCTATCTATCTATCTATCTATCTATCTATCTATATGCCTTTATTGGAAATTCTAAAGGAACAAACCTAGTGACTAATGAGGAGGTGGAAAGAAAACCAAACCGAAAATAAGAATTATTGAATATGAAAGGAGAAAGCTACAGGGTGTAAGGTCATGATCACACTTATGTAATGTTATAATTAATTAAGATTACGAAACTGGGAGGGGCCAAGACACAATCCTTTCTTTGGATGGTATTATTATTAATCATTATTATTATTATTATTATTATTATTATTATTATTATTATTATTATTATTATTATTATTTACTCTCACAGTTACACTTGAATGATTACTAGTCCTTGATAAGAGGTTATACAATTATTATTTGTTTCTAACATGTTAGCTTGTAACTACTATTTTTTCAGTCTTTTTCTGGAGCAATTCATGCTCCTCCACATCCTGCTCTATTCTATGAACAAGCTATGAGAATACAAAGCAAAGGGACTGGTGTGTTTACTCGACAGTCTTTATAAATCCTTATGCCACAAGAATCAAACCTAAAATTTCATAATGCAGACCCAAAAACAATAACAATTCTAAGTTACAACATATGACTGAAAACAGAATCAACAGAGAAAAAAATAAACACAACTCTATTTTATAACCTCAGCATTCAATCTTTGATTCAATCCACCATAGCCTTTGTCTTATATATACATTGATCAAAAGGTAAAAGAAGCCTTTTCCAATTTCAAAAAAGAATTGCTTTCATTTTTCAAAGGGCTTTGAGTGTTGTAGTAATCATCAAAGAACCTCTTGTTATGCTTCCTTAATGAAAAGAAGAGAGGCACTGGGTACATAGGAATATGCCTAAAATAGTATCTGCAACCCTCTTTCTCACCAAAAGTTACTACTTACTAAAATAAAGAACACAGGATACATAAGACAAAGCACTAACTTAGTAAGTGCAAACTCTCTATTCACCAAAAGTTACTACTTACTACTACCTGATAATTATATTTATTCTTTTAGCTATGCTGCAACTTGGACAAATAACAAATATTAACAAATAGTTATGCCAATTATAAAAGCTTCCAGTAAAACTAAACAATACCACAACCAATAACCTTTTACACCATGGAAACCCAATTTTCAATATGAAACTAATGGCAATGCCATGGCTAATCAAATATTCTTGAAACATCAAAGAAACAAAGATATTAGGCATCAAAACAAGACAAAGAAAGAAATATTAACAAATTCAAAAGATCAAAATTCAGCAATTATTATATAATATAAGATTCAAAGAAAAACGACAACAAACAGAAAGTGATCTTCAAGTTTTGATCAAGAGATGAAACTATATGCACCACAACAATTTACAAATTAATATATGCTATAACACTATATGCACCACAACAATTAAAAAACCTTCAATTTATTTGAAAAATAAAATAAACATAGTTCAAATTAGAGTTTCAGCCAAAAAAAGTAAATAGAGTTCAATCCACAGAGTTCAGCAATTTATTTGAGAAATAAAATAAACATAGTTCAAATCACAGAGATAAGAAAATATTGCCACTAAAAAGCAAATCAGCATCTATATATCATGAAAAAGGAATTAGGATGTATCAATTAAAACAACAATCCAAAGACGTAAATAAACTCATTTTGAATGAACAAGTAGAAACCGAAAACCTCAGAAAATGTTGTAGCAATCGAGCTCAGACGGAGGAGAGAGACCAAATGTGAGCACGTGACGCGGAGGATCCGGCTAGAGGCGCGGCAGCGACGACGGCAAGCATATAGTGGCGGTAAACCGCCGTGAGCTGTGATGATGGAACACGAACGCAAATGAACGATTGAAGTGAATTTCCTTCTAGAATAAGGTGAGGGGTGGTCGTGCAAACTCAAATTGGCGGCGAGACGGTGCTGACGTCTGTAATACCCGGTCTAACCGAAATTAATTAAATAATAAGTTAAATAGGAGCGAATATGGTTGGAAGATTTGGAAATTGGAATTTAATGATTTAAATATGATATTTGGATTCAGTGAATTTTTCCGAGTCGGAAAACATAGTTTTCTGCGTAAAAGCGCGCAGTGGAATTTTGACCGGAAGTACCGGCTGAGATCTGTCTGGTACTGCAGCTGAGAAAATTGATTATGAGTAAATAAGATTAAGAAATGAGGAATTATAATTAGGGGAGGTAGAAATATTTGAAGTGCGACTTAGAGCGCTAATCTTAAAGGTTTTGGTCCAAAATTGGGCCAATGGAAAAAAATAAGTGAACCGGGCCTAAGTGGACCCAAGGCCCAACATATATGAACATTAGTTATGAGCATTTCAGCTCATTTTGCCCTAAAGAAGGGGTGTTGGGCGCTGAAATTGGGAAAAGAAAAGAGAAGAGAGAAAACCTAACTCTCTTTGATCTTCAAACCACCATAACTTGAGCTACGGAGCTCCGATTGACGAGCCGTTTGCGGCCACGCGTCGCTCTTTTCATCCTCTACAATTCTATCTAAGTTTTATGGTGAGTATTCCATTCATCTCTGCCCAGTTTTCGAAATTCTCTACTGTTACACGTTTTTAGGTAGTTGGTGTTGAAATCTTGTGGTTTTGGGTGTTTAGGGATACTCCAACATGGATTCTAAGTGGGTTCTATCCCTACTTCATATGGGCTGAGGTAAGATGTGCTCAAACCCTTGTGATTTGTCATTTTTATGAGCCCTAGGTTGATGTATGTATGTGATATTGGTTATGTTAGTGTATTTGGTGATGTTGGTGCATAATTGGGAGATTGGTATTGCTTGAGGAGCTTTGGTGAGGCTTGGAGCTAAGGTTGGTGAAGACTTCCAAAGAAGAGGCTCAATTGGTTTGGCTACAAGAGGTACGGTTTAAGTTTCATTTAAGTACCGTGTGTTGTGACGAGAATTCCTAGGCTAGATGCCCCTAGGATTAAGTTTGGATTGTGTAAATGGTTGGTGCTAATATGCATAGTTGGTATGCAATGTTAATTAATGATTGGGTTGAAAATTGTGTGGCCATGTATGCTTGGTGTATTGAGAATTTGATGTACTGGGTAATGAGTATTGATTTGTGGTTCGTGCATTTAAATTGTGAAAATTGGGCCGGAGGCCGAAAAGAGGTAAGAAAGGTAAGTCGATGTGTGCATTGTATGATGGCACAAGTGATTGGATGAATTTCAGATAATGAATATATGAATGATTAGGTTGGTTATTGAATAATAAGGTATGAGGAGTTGAAGTGCAGAATTTGGTAATTTTGGGTGAAATTATGTAGATGAGGTATGTTTGGTTTAGTTGAGATATATTATGTGATCATATATGTGATTATGATTATTGATGCCTTGATGGTATGATGATGCATTAGAGATATGTATGTTGTGATATATGCTTGAGGAATGATTAAGGTTGATTTGTGGGTGAAACCACGTGATAGTGAGTATGATGTTGATTAGGTATAATGATGGTTGATTTGGAAATGGTATTATTGGAAATTGGGATGAGGAAGGATGTATGACATGATATTGTGTTTATCCTTTAGGCATTTGATTGAGAAGTGTTGAAATGGTTGGATGTGGTTTTGGGAATTTTGGTAAAGTGTCAATGTATGAGTTGAGGATGGCTTGATGTTGATTTTGGTACATTTTGATTGATTTCAAAAAGGGTTGAAAATGGCTTGTTTTGAAAATGGCACCTTGTGGTTTTGTATGAAAACATGGTTTTTGGGCATATTTTGATGGGACATAACTTGGACTACGGATATCTGTTTTGTACCAAATTTGTTTAGAAATGAAATTGGATCCGGGATGTCCATGCTGTTCGAAGAACGGGTGAAAAACGATTTAAAATGAGAGAGTTATGTCCGTCGGAAGATTGGGGGTTGAATCTGTAAATTCTGCAGCTTTTAACTTAGAAAATTTTTAGCAGAACGACCCTCCGCGCATAGGTGCACTTGGCGCGTACGCGACGTTCTTCCAGAAAGCACCATCCACGCGTGCGCGTGGTGTACGCGGGCGCGTCGATGCGCTGCACCAAATGCCCAGCTATTTTCCAGAGAGTTGTGCCAGGGTTGTGCCAGTTTTGTGCCTGGGCGCAAGAGCACCCACGCGTACGCGTGGCTGACGCTTGCGCGCCGTTTGGATATTTTCAACCCACGCGTTCGCGCATATGGCGCTTGTGCGTCGATGAGTTTTTGGCCATCCACGCGTGCGCGTGGAGTGCGCGTACGCGTGGCCCTGCTTTCATGCCAAAGTTGATTTTTGAGTTTTAAAAGCCAAATCTCATACTTCTAAGCCTCCAATCTCACCCCTTATGTATTAAATCATTATGATATGCCTAGCAATGAGAAAGGAGCTAGGGGATGTGGTAACTTGCGAGTGAAGCAAGGGGAAAGGGTAAGATCAATGATGATCAAAGATGATTATATGAGATATGGAGGATGGCGGTGGAAGTACCGTGTATGCCATGAGCCGAAGGGCTATATTTATTGATAAATGGTTGGTTCTTGATTGGACCATGAGCCGGATGGCTGAGTTATTGCCGGATACGGCGGAGCCATGTTGATAAATTGGCTAGTTCTTGATTGGACCATGAGCCGGATGGCTGAGTTATTGCCGGATACGGCGGAGCCATGTTGATAAATTGGCTAGTTCTGGATTGAACTATGAGCCGGATGGCTGAGTTATTGCCGAGTTACGGCAAAGCCATTATGGATTATGGCTGAGTATAAAGGCATATGATAAATGAATAATGATGAAAAATGTTGAATGTAAGCATGTTTGTGTTTTCTCTCTGGTTGTAAGGGCGACAGGGCGCAGATACCCTCTAATGGCGACAGGGCGCAGATACCCTCTAATGGTGACAGGGCACATACTCCCTCTAATGATATTAATACGCAACAGAGAGACTGTGCCCGGGTTAGCTACCGGACATGTCGGGTTGGCTTGATAACCGACAGATGATATCATCAGCCATAGGGCAGGCATTCATCATTTGCATATGTTTGAATTGTTTGGGTTTGCCATTTGTTTTGGATTTTTACATCATATATGCCATGTTACTTGACTATATGCTACTTGTTCTACTTGTACCATATTTGTGTATTACTTGCTTGTATTGCTTGTGTTTGTACAACTCAGAGGCCCCTCATGTTGGTGTCGGTGGGTGTGAGGGCTGTTCTTGATGGGATGAATTGATGATGCGATTGTATGATGATGATGATTATTGAATGAGATAATTGGAACTCCCTGGGTAGACGCAGTGATGTGGTTTTACTAGCTCCAGGCGAGGGTATGATGTATTGATATAGAATTGCTGAGGCAGAACAACTGGTGATAGTTTTGCTTATGATTCTGAGTCTGACTCGTGGAAGAGTCAGCAAGTTTGGAAACATGTGTAACAGGAACTAGGTTTAGTATCCCCTTACGACAGTTGCCTATTCATGGATTAGTGAGAATTTAGGCTGGATATTTGGTGAAGAAGTTTAGGATGCTTAGTGAGTTTTTATTGCAGTGCATTGTATTTATTTGGAACTTTTACCGTACTGGGAACCCATGGGCCCGGGGTTCTCATTCCGTATATATCTCTTGTTTTTCAGATACAGGTCCAGGTGCTCAGAAGTGAGCTGTGGTTCGCCTGAGAGACGGCGAAGATATTTATTTTCCCTACTTTGTGTTTTGCTTAGAATCTCTCCACCTTTGTTTTGAAAAGATTATATTATGTATTGAACTCTTTTGGAACTTGCCTATAGAGGCTCTTATGTTTCCTTTGGGAGAGTGGTACGCGGAATCGTGATTACACTTTAATTATGTAAAATTCATTGCTCTTTCTTTCCCTGGAAATGGTGCCAAAAACATGATGCCAAGACCATGGTTCACAACTCCGTGTAACTAACCAGCAAGTGCACTGGGTCGTCCAAGTAATACCTTACGTGAGTAAGGGTCAAATCCCACGGAGATTGTTGGTATGAAGCAAGCTATGGTCACCTTGCAAATCTTGTCCAAAGATTGTCAAAAAGACTAGTAAAATGTCCTATTTATAATAAACTAGCTACTAGGGTTTACATGAGTAAGTAATTGATGCATAAATCCACTTCCGGGGCCCACTTGGTGTGTGCTTGGGCTGAGCTTGCATGTTGCACGTGTAGAGGTTCTTCTTGGAGTTGAACGCCAGCTTTTGTGCCAGTTTGGGCGTTCAACTCTGGTTTTGGCTCC
>NC_029785.2:112900319-112900652 GCF_000816755.2 Arachis ipaensis | reverse complement strand
CCGACAAGCACATGGTTAGGGACAGCTTGGTTTAGCCGCTTAGACCAGGATTTTATTCCTTTAGGCCCTCCTACCCACTGATGCTCAAAGCCTTGGGATCCTTTTTATTGCCCTTGCCTTTTGGTTTAAGGGTTATTGGCTTTTTGCTCTTGCCTCTTGGTTTTAAGAGCCTTTGGCTTTTTCTGCTTGCTTTTCTTTCTATTATTTTTTTTTCGCCTTTTTTTTTCTGCAAGCTTTGCTCTTTGCTGCTTTTTCTTGCTTCAAGAATCATTTTTATGATTTTTCAGATTATCAAATAACATGTCTCCTAGTCATCATTCTTTCAAGAGCCAA
>NC_029785.2:112897005-112898753 GCF_000816755.2 Arachis ipaensis | reverse complement strand
ATGAGGATGTCTCCCTCTATGTCAATCCCAGCTGAATTGCATAGGTGGCAAATGAGGTGAGGAAAGGCTAACCTTGCCATAGTGGAGGACTTGTCAGCCACCTTGTAGAGTTCTTGAGGTATAATCTCATGAACTTCAACCTCTTCTCCAATCATGATGCTATGGATCATGATGGCCCGGTCTATAGTAACTTCAGACCGGTTGCTAGTGGGAATGATTGAGCATTAAATGAACTCCAACCATCCTCTAGCCACAGGCTTGAGGTCCAATCGTCTTAGTTGAACCGGCTTGCCTTTGGAGTCAATCTTCCATTGAGCTCCTTCTACACATATGTCCATAAGGACTTGGTCCAACCTTTGATCAAAGTTGACTCTCCTTGTGTAGGGGCGTGCGTTCTCTTCTATGTTTGGCAAGTTGAACGCCAACCTCACATTTTCCGGATTAAAATCCAAGTATTTCCCCCGAACCATTGTAACATAGTTCTTTGGATCCGGGTTCTTACTTTGATCATGGTTCTTGGTGATCCACGCATTAGCATAGAACTCTTGAACCATTAGGATGCCAACTTGTTGGATGGGATTTGTTAGAACTTCCCAACCTCTTCTTTGAATTTCATGTCGGATCTCCGGATACTCATTTCTTTTGAGTTTGAAAGGGACCTCAGGGATCACCTTCTTCTTGGCCACAACATCATAGAAGTGGTCTTGATGGGCTTTGGAGATGAACCTTTTCATCTCCCATGACTCGGATGTGGAAGCTTTTGTCTTCCCTTTCCCCTTTCTAGAGGATTCTCCGGTCTTAGGTGCCATCAATGGTAATGGAAAAACAAAAAGCTTATGCTTTTACCAAACCAAACTTAGAATTTTGCTCGTCCTCGAGCAAGAGAAGAAGAATAGAAGAAGAAGAAGAAGAAATGGAGGAGAGGGAGAGTGGGAAGTGTTTCGGCCAAGAAGGGTGTAGAGGGGTGTGTTGTGTGAATTTGATGAAGAATTGAGGGCTTTATATAGGGAAGGGAGGGGGGGAAAGGTTTCGGCCATATGGGTGGGTTTGGGTGGGAAATTGGTTTTGAATTTTTGAAGGTAGGTGGAGTTTATGAGGTAGGTTTATGGGGAAGAGTGGATGGATGTGAGTGGTGAAGAGGTGATGGGGAAGAGAGTTTGAGGTGATTGGTGAAGGGTTTTGGGGAAGAGTGTTTATGGGGTTGTGTGAAAGAGAGTGGTGAGAATAAGTGAGTGGAGGTAGGTGGGGATCCTGTGGGGTCCACAGATCCTGAGGTGTTCAAAGATTTACATCCCTGCACCCATTAGGCATGCAAAAATGCCTTTGCACCCAACTCTGGGCGTTCAGCGCCAGGTTGGTGGCCATTTTGGGTGTTCAACGCCCATTTGTGTGCCATTTCTGGTGTTGAACGCCAAAACCATGCCTGTTCTGGCGTTCAGCGCCCAGAAGCTGCCCATTTTGGGCGTTCAGCGCCAGAACCATGCTCTGTTCTGGCGCTGAACGCCAGACAGATGCTCCTCCAGGGTGTGATTTTTCTTCTGCTGTTTTTGATTCCGTTTTCAATTTTTATATTTATTTTATGACTCCACATGATCATGAACCTACAAAGACATATAACTAAGAAAAATATAGTTAGATAAATAAAAATTGGGTTGCCTCCCAACAAGCGCTTCTTTAATGTCAATAGCTTGACAGTGGGCTCTCATGGAGCCTCACAGATGTGCAGAGCTTTGTTGAGACTCTCCAAC
>NC_029785.2:112885875-112887856 GCF_000816755.2 Arachis ipaensis | reverse complement strand
GGGCATGAGGTTTATTCCTGAACCAAGGTCACACATAGCCTTAAAGATCATGGTGCCTATGGTACAAGGTATTATGAACTTTCCAGGATCCTGTCTCTTCTGAGGTAATGTCAGTTGATCCAGAACACTTAGTTCATAGATGAACAAGGGAGGTTCAACTTCCCAAGTATCAATGCCAAATAATTTGGCATTCAGCTTCATGATTGCACCAAGAAACTTGGCAGTTTACTCTTTAGTAACATCCTCATTCTCTTCAGAAGAGGAATACTCATCAGAGCTCATGAAGGGCATAAGGAGGTTCAATGGAATCTCTATGGTCTCTAGATGAGCCTCAGAGTCCTTTGGTTCCTCAGAGGGAAGCTCCTTATTGATCACTGGACGTCCCAGGAGGTCTTCCTCCTTGGGATTCACGTCCTCTCCTCTCCTCATAGGTTCGGCCATGGTGCTTATGTCAATGGCCTTGCACTCTCCTTTTGGGTTCTCTTCTGTATTGCTTGGGAGAGTACTGGGAGGGATTTCAGTGATCTTTTTACTCAGCTGGCCCACTTGTGCTTCCAAATTTCTAATGGAAGATCTTGTTTCATTCATGAAACTTACAGTAGCCTTAGACAGATCAGAGACTAAGTTTGCCAAATTAGAAGTATTTTGTTTAGAGTTCTCTGTCTGTTGCTGAGTGGATGATGGAAAAGGTTTATTATTGTTAAACATGTTTCTTCCACCATTATTAAAGCCTTGTTGAGGCTTTTGATCCTTCCATGAGAGATTTGGGTGATTTCTCCATGATGAGTTATAGGTGTTTCCATAAGGTTCACCTAAGTAATTTACCTCTGCTATTGCAGGGTTCTCAGGATCATAAGCTTCTTCTGCATAAGAAGCCTCTTGAGTACTGTTGGATGCAGCTTGCATTCCATTCAGACTCTGAGAAATCATATTGACTTGCTGAGTCAATATTTTGTTCTGAGCCAATATGGCATTCAGAGTATCAACTTCAAGAACTCCCTTCTTCATAGGCGTCCCATTACTCACAGGATTCCTTTCAGAAGTGTACATGAACTGGTTATTAGCAACCATGTCAATGAGTTCTTGAGCTTCTGCAGGCGTTTTCTTTAGGTGAATGGATCCACCTGCAGAAGTATCCAATGACATCTTTGATAGCTCAGATAAACCATCATAGAATATATCCAGGATGGTCCATTCTGAAAGTATGTCAGAAGGACACTTTTTGGTCAACTGTTTGTATCTTTCCCAAGCTTCATAGAGGGATTCACCTTCTTTCTGTCTGAAGGTTTGAACATCAGCTCTAAGCTTGCTCAGCTTTTGAGGAGGAAAGTACTTGGCTAAGAAAGCCGTGACCAGCTTATCCCAAGAGTTCAGGCTGTCTTTGGGTTGAGAATCCAACCATAATCTAGCTCTGTCTCTTACAGCAAAGGGGAAAAGCATGAGCCTGTAGACTTCAGGATCTACTCCATTAATCTTAACAGTATCACTTATCTGCAAGAATTCAGTTAAGAACTGAAAATGATCTTCAGATGGAAGTCCATGAAACTTGCAGTTTTGCTGCATCAGAGAAACTAATTGAGGTTTCAGCTCAAAGTTGTTTGCTCCAATGGCAGGGATGGAGATGCTTCTTCCATGTAAATTGGAATTAGGTGCAGTAAAGTCACCAAGCATCTTCCTTATATTATTATTATTTTTGGCTGCCATCTCCTCTTCCTTTTCAAAAATTTCTGAAAGGTTTTCTCTGGATTGTTGTATTTTAGCTTCTCTTAATTTTCTTTAGGGTCCTTTCAGGTTCTGGATCTGCTTCAACAAGAATATTCTTGTCCTTGCTCCTGCTCATATGACAAAGAAGAGGGCACAGAAAAATAATAATAATAATAGAGATCCTTTATACCACAGTATAGGGATTCCTTTGTGAGTGAAAGAAAAGAGGGAGATAAAGAATGTAATGGAATGGAAGAAACACAACTGTGAGGAGGCT
>NC_029785.2:112822820-112881896 GCF_000816755.2 Arachis ipaensis | reverse complement strand
ACTCATAAGAAACAACTTGATTTTAAAAAATTTTGAAAAAGTCAACTCAAATTTTCGAATTTGATGAGAGAGAAAAAGGGAAAGATATTTTTTTTTATTTTTGAATGTTTAATGAAGAGAAAGAAAAACAAGAAAAATGATGGAATGCATGAGGATTTTAGATCAAAACATGTGATGCATGCAAGAATGCTATGAATGTCAAGATGAACACCAAGAACACTTTGAATGTCATGATGAACATCAAGAACATATTTTTTGAAAAATTTTTAATGCAAGGAAAACATGCAAGACACCAAACTTAGAATTCTTTAATGCTTAGACACTAAGAATTCAAGAATGCATATGAAAAACAAGAAAAGACACAAAACATGAAATCATCAAGATCAAACAAGAAGACTTACCAAGAACAACTTGAAGATCATGATGAACATTATGAATGCATGAATTTTCGAAAAATGCAAGATGCACATGCAATTGACACCAAACTTATAACATGACTCAAGACTCAAACAAGAAACATGAAAAATATTTTTTTTTATTTTTATGATTTTCTAATTTTTTTTTCGGATTTTTTCGAAAATTATTTTGTAAAAGAAAAATAAGGATTCTAAAATTTTTAATATGAATTCCAGGAATCTTGCCATGTTAGTCTAAAGCTTCAGTCCAGGAATTAGACATGGCTCTCTAGCCAGCCAAGCTTTTAATGAAAGCTCCGGTCCAAAACACTAGACATGGCCAATGGCCAGCCAAGCTTCAGAAAGATATCAGAATATACTGCTCATTACTTATCAAATATGTAACTTGCCTCTATGCTGATGGTTTGGAAGCCTCAGTCCAAATGAATTTAGACATGGCTTTATAGCCAGCCAGGCTTCACATGCTTCATGAAACACTAGAATTCATTCTTAAAAATTTTGAATCTAAAATTTTTGAAAACATTTTTTTTTCGAAAACATGTGAGAAAATTTTTTTTGAAAGATTTTTGAAAAATTTTTGAAAGCAAAACAGAAAGAAAATTACCTAATCTGAGCAACAGGATGAACCGTCAGTTGTCCAAACTCGAACAATCCCCGGCAACGGCGCCAAAAACTTGGTACGCGGAATCGTGATTACACTTTAATTATGTAAAAACTTCATCTTATCCTCTAAGTGAAAATGGTCAACGCACCCTGTCACGGCACGGCTATTCATCTGTCAGTTCTCGATCATGCTGGAATAGGATTTACTATCCTTTTGCGTCTGTCACTAACGCCCTGCAATCGCGAGTTTGGAGCTCGTCACAGTCATTCATTCATTGAATCCTACTCGGAATACCACAGACAAGGTTTAGACTTTCCGGATTCTCTTGAATGCCGCCATCATTCTAGCTTACACCACGAAGATTCTGGTTGGGAGATCTAAGAGATACCCATTCAGTCGAAGGTAGAACGGAAGTGGTTGTCAGGCATGCGTTCATAGGGAATGATGATGATTGTCACGTTCATCACATTCAGATTGAAGTACGAATGAATATCTTGGAAGTGAAACAAGATGAATTGAATAGAAAACAGTAGTACTTTGCATTAATCTTTGAGGAACAGTAGAGCTCCACACCTTAATCTATGGAGTGTAGAAACTCTACCGTTAAAAATACATAAGTGAAAGGTCCAGGCATGGCCGAATGGCCAGCCCCTCTGATCTAAGAACCAGGCGTCCAAAGATTGTCAAAAAGACTAGTAAAATGTCCTATTTATAATAAACTAACTACTAGGGTTTATATGAGTAAGTAATTGATGCATAAATCCACTTCTGGGGCCCACTTGGTGTGTGCTTGGGCTAAGCTTGAGTGTTGCACGTGTAGAGGTTCTTCTTGGAGTTGAACGCCAGCTTTTGTGCCAGTTTGGGCGTTCAACTCTGGTTTTGGCTCCTTTTCTGGCGCTGGACGCCAGATTTGGGCAGAAAGCTGGCGTTGAACGCCAGTTTACGTCGTCTATTCTTGGCCAAAGTATAGACTATTATATATTTCTGGAAAGCCCTGGATGTCCACTTTCCAACACAATTGGAAGCGCGCCATTTCAAGTTCTGTAGCTCCAGAAAATCCACTTTGAGTGCAGGGAGGTCAGAATCCAACAGCATCAGCAGTCCTTCTTCAACCTCTGAATCTGATTTCTGCTCAAGTCCCTCAATTTCAGCCAGAAAATACCTGAAATCACAAAAAAACACACAAACTCATAGTAAAGTCCAGAAATGTGAATTTAACATAAAAACTAATGAAAACATCCCTAAAAGTAACTAGATCCTACTAAAAACATACTAAAAACAATGTCAAAAAGCGTATAAATTATCCGCTCATCAGAGAGATTAGGATATACTGTTGTTATCTACTTTCATACTGTACCCTAGCCGGCCTAAACTTCGCGGGTCGCGACTAGTGGCTATTTACTTATGCTATATATATCTATCTGTTATCTATCTCTTAATCTCCTTTATGCCTTGTCCGTATATCGCGTTTGGCTTAGCAGTTTAACTTTTCGTTGTCGAAACGTGAGTGATACGTCTTCGCGATTTTATTTCTACTCTTTTCAGGCTTCTCGATTAATACTCCTTTCGAAAATTACCTATATTTATATATGAAAAATCCACATGAGAGTCGTACCACCGTAATATCATTGACTTATGACTCGAGCATAAGGATTTGAATATTAGGGTGTTACAACGTCGGTGGAGCTTCCATGAATTTGGGGAAGAAGCTCGGCTAGGTTTTAGTTTCGATGGGAGAGGGGCTCTGCTAGGGTTTGGATTTCTGATCAAATGAGGAGTAAAAATCTAAAAAGAAGGGTTGGAGTGAAATTTACAAGAGTATTTTGGTCTTTTTATTTTATTATACACATTCCATTCCCATTGGAATTAAAGATAACCAGGGGGGAGATGGGAATAAAATGGGTTGGATTTTGATTCCAGGGAATAAAACATACCCAGAAATAATTTTTTAAATCTTAAACCAAACATGGGAATAAGATATTCTCATCTCAAAATTTCTGGGAATATACTTGTATTCCCTCCAACCACACACACCCTTAGTGGCATGAACTGGAGACTCCCTGATAACCTGAGACAAGGCCGCGCCAACATTGGCCATCTGAATTCTATTACTTGCAATAAAATCAAGGTGATGAAGGATCGACACATCATCCAATGGAACCTTACCATAAGGAGCTATCAACTCTGTAGCAAAACCAACTCCATCAAACTCTTTATCATTCAAGTCATAAGTCCCAAAAGTCTTTTGCTTCTTGGGAGGGGACCAGCAGCAGGAGGAGAGGAAACAGGACCAGAGGTCGCCTGAGACGGGTCAGAAGGAACTATCCGAAATCGTGGGCTCGGGATAACCTTCCTCAGCCCCTGGGACTCAGCCACCGGCTTCTTCGGAGGCACCTGCGCCGAAGACCCCTCCCCCAAAGTTTTACTTGACAGATTCTGGGCAGCCATCGCTTTCTTGGCCTTCCAAAAAGACCTCATAGAATCCGAAGATTTCACCATCTCTGAAAAGAAGCAAGAAAAACAATTACACAAGGATAAAAACCATGAAATAGCAAAATAAAACCACTTCCACAAAGAAAGAGGTCGGACACTACCTAGCTTGGCATGAAGGAGGGAAGGATCTCCCAGAAATCTCTTTGTGTCCAGATGAAGAGGTTCTCCCCAGTGCTCCTTTAGAACACCTACAAATGCTTGTTCTACTTCATCTAGACTCTCCCAAGAATATTTGGGAGCTACTATATCTTTTTGCCACCATAAAGGAAAGGTAGGCTCATCATTCTCATCCAAAAAGAAAGGGCAAGCATCCTCAACAGCTCGGACCTTGAAGTAGTAGTTCTTAAAATCCCGAAAGAACTCGTCAAAAATCGAAAATAATTTCTTCCCCTGGGTAGCTCGGAAGGAAACCCAAGAAGCTTTCTTCTTGGCCACTCTAGGTTTTGTCAACACAAAAATGTAATGAAAAAGGGATATGGTAGGTCGGACACCTAATTCTTGACACAACAGCTAAAAAATCTTAATGAAGGCCCAAGAGTTCAAATGAAGCTGGGAAGGGGCCACATTACAAGTCCATAAGAGGTCGGTCTCAAAGGCAATAAAAGGGATGGTAATATTCAGCTGACTAAAGAAATAGTCATAAGCATAGAAGAAGGGGCATTCTCCCTGAGTTAAGGGAGGGAAACTAACCCTCTCCTCAGGATCGGGCGACAACAGTTCATAATTCTTTTCATCATCCCTATTGCTACAGATCCTATGGAACCTCCTAAGCCTCACATAGTACTCCGGATCGGCCATAGTAACACACATAAGGACTATAGAGTCTAGCCAGTCAGCCATGCCAGCAGGGACCTTAGTGGACATCTCGACAATATTTTTTTGGGAAAATATACAACAAACTACACCTACAGCAAAGGAAGACTCGGGTCGTCTTCTCAAGGAACTGCAGGGACATATGTTCTTATTATTGGTTATGAAGATTGTAAATTGGGGTTTTTAAGATGAGGAACAAGTAATTTAAATTGCAATTGAAATAAGTAAAAGACTGTAAAGTAAATAAATAACTGTAAAATAAACTTTTGGCAAGGTATGAGAAATTAAAAGTCCTATCCTAGTTATCCTTATCAATGATGATGAAAATTGAATCTTAATTCCACTCAGTTAGTCTTTACTTAAAGTAAAGAAAAGTCAAGTGACTAATTAGTTAGATCTTCAAATCCTAGTTAATCCCTAAGGAAAGATTGGGATTATTGAAGTTCAATTCAATTAACAAAGATAACAATTTTCAATCATGTTTGAGTTTGATAACTCCTGAGTTACTGATTTCTTAACCAAGACCAAAAAAGGAAAAGTAAATCTACTGGAATAAAAATGCCTTCAGATTGGAAGCAACAGTAATATAAATAAAAGAGAGTAATAATAAACTGAAATACCTCAAATAACATTAATTCAAAGAATAATCTGTAACATAGAAGAATTCATAAATTAAATTGAAAAGATAAATAAAAAGGAATGTTGAACCTGATAGAAAGAGATAATCCTGAAAGCGAATAAAATCCTAAATCTAAATCCTAAAAGAGAGAGGAGAGAACCTCTCTCAAAACTAAATCTAAATCATGAAAAGTAACTAATTGGAGACTCTCTTCTGAATGGATGCATTCCCCCACTTCAAAACCTCTGATCTGTGCCTTCTGGACTTGGATTTGGGCCAAAAAGGGCTTCAGAAATCGCTGGGTACGTTTTCTGTAATTTCTGGTGCGTGGCCTCTGTCACGAGTCCGCGTGGGTCACGCGGTCGCGTCATTTGGAGTTTTCCTTGCCACACGGTCGCTTCAATCATGCGTCCGCGTCGTATGCGTTTCGCTTAAGGCGCGCGATCGCGTCAAGCACGCGGTCGCGTCACTGCCATTTCACGCTGGCATGCGATCGCGTCGTCCATGCGATCGCGTCGCTGCCAGTTTCTTCAAAAACTCTGTTTTATGCTTTCCTTCCAATTTTGTATGTTTTCTTTCCATCCTTTAAGTCATTCTTGCCTTAGAAGATCTGAAACCACTCAATACACAAATCACGGCATCGAATGGAAATAAAGGGTAATTAAATTAATTACTTTTTAAGCATAGGAAACATGTTTTTCACATACATCACATAATAAGGAAGGAAAAGTAAAACCATGTAATTAATATGAATAAGTGGGTGAAGGATTGAATAAATCACTTGAATTAGGCACAAAATATATCATAAAATATGGGTTTATCAGACATCTCGACAATATTCCTACGGTTAGACATATAGCAACTACACCTACAGTAAGAAAGAAAAGAGGTCACTACCAAACAACTCGGACAGTAAGAGAATGACAAAGAAACAAACAACAAGTGTCAGATATGGTAGCAAAAGGGAACCCCAGGACTCGCAAAGAATAGAGGATCAACACCAAAAGCCCAAGGGCATCCTTTGGAGGCAACAACAGAACAGAACCCAGAAAAGGAAACGAAGCAAAATTCAGAGCCCTAACCCTCTCAAACAAAAGAAAATACAAGGAGTTTCAACCTAAGCACCATCATTTCTTCATACAAACAACAAAAATAAAAAGACTGAAACTATCAAAAAACAAAAGCACACAAGAATCGCCAAGAAAGTTTCAACCTTTTTCAAGAGAAGTTCAACAAAGATCAAAACTTTGTACGAAGGGAAAGCATGCAAGGGTAAAAAGCGATGAGAATGACGACAAATAAAGCATGTAAAAAGAAAAGGTATGAAGTAAAATACCAACCTGAGGAAGAAGGTAAAACAAGCAGTAAGCCACGAGCAATCTTCAACCAACAAAGCTTCAAAAATCCTTGAGAAAGAGAAGCTCCTCTTCGCTGAGCAAAAGGAATGCACGAAAAAAGCAAGTTTGGAGGCAAGGGCGAAGAACAAAGCGGAACAGAAGGGAGTAGGAGAAAAGGGCTAAGTTCAAATTCTTCTCTTTTCGAAGCAAAGAAGGAAAAACAAAACAATAAAGGGTTAAAAACCTAATCAATGAGCTTTAAAAACAATCGCGCATTCCCAAGGAAAATAAAAACGCACACCAAAGGCACGTCGCAATTAAAAGAAGTTGAAAACGCCTTGCATTCAAAAAGGCGATACCAGACTCGCACGAGGAGAAACTACTCAATATCGACCAAAGTCAAAGATGCTCGGGCACGACTTCCTCAAAGAGGCCGAAGTTTGGAAAACACGACCTCAAGGGGAAGATCGAGCTCAAGCAGGGGCACTGTTCATACCCTAGGTCGATCTAGGCGAACCGGTTTGAGCGAAGACAAAAACGAACGACCTCTTATAAAGGTTGGTTGACACCGATCTCTTCCCAAAGAGCTCGGCCAAAGTGCTATAAGGGCCCAAATAGGCCCAAAGCAGAAGATAACAGCCCGCCTAAAAGGCGGCTGGTCAAAGATAAGGGGACTCACCCACAAAAGATAAGATAAGATAAGATAACTAACTTATCTCAAGGGAGGTCACTCCACACTACTATAAATACACTGGAGCACCCAGGTATAACTCATACTCTGATTCTACACAAAAAACCTGCTCAAAGCCCGTTCTAACTTAAGCATCGGAGTCTCTTGCAGGTACCTGACGATGACCCAAATGCACGGGTTTGGATTTTTCACACTAAAAGTAGAATTTTTCCGTTGTAAGTATAGTCCAAACCCAACAATTGAGCATCAATCAAATAATAAATTCAAATACAAAATAATAAACCGAGAGTACTCAACTCCAGGGTCGTCTTTCCTAGGAGTTGCAATTAAGTGTACAATTATTGGCTATTAAAGAGAAGCATGGGGGATTGGGAATGAAAGCAAGAGAGCAAGAAATGTAAATAGCAATGAATTGAAACAAACATGCAAGGAATTTAAAGGAAAGCAATTAAAGGACTCTTGGTAAGAAGTGGGTAATCTAGGTTTCCTATCCTAGTTGTGGACCACAAACATGGCAATTGTGTGAAAGCAATCCAAATCAATCAATCCTCCTTGAGCATTAGTCAAAGGCGTAATTGATCTCAATCCATAAGTCCTAGTCAACTCACTAATTACTTAGTGAAAGACTAGCGTAAATGGAAACCAAACCAATTAACCTTTCTCACACAATGCGAAATGGACATCCACAACTCAATTCCACCCAAACATCCAATTTCTCAACCAAGAGTGTGAAAACTAAACATGCAAGAAATTAAAGTCAAAGCAATAAAAGTCAAAGCAACAAAATGCAAGGAAAGGAAGCTTAAAATGCAAGAAACCTCTTGGCAAGTAAATGAAGGCTAAGGCTACCTATCCTAGACATTGACCACAAACACATGATGATTATGAAGAATTAATCCTACTTAGTCAACCTTACATCGAAGATAAGTCAAATAGGCATAGTTAATTTCAATCCATAAGTCCTATGACAACACAAGGGGTCACATAGAGTCAATGGAGACAAAATCAACTAACTACTCTAATATATCAAACAAGAATGGACATCAATGACTCAAGGGTCACCAAAGTCAACAATTTCAAGCCAAGAGTGAAGAAAAACTAAGTAAAGACTAAGCCAAGCATTTTATCAAACACTTGGTGTGAATGAAAATAAAATAATATTAAAATGCAATAAAATAAATTCTAAAGCTACCAAGGCAAGAAAATGACAATAATAACTAAGGAAAGCAATAAATGAACATAAAACATAAATTGCATTAATTGAAAGTAAAATTAACATAGAGTGTTCATAACATAAAAATGGCAAAATAAAGGAAATACAAAAGAAATAAAGAAGATAAAGATGCAATAACAATAAATGACAAGGAAAAGTAAATAAAAACAAGGATTAAAAGTAGAAATTGCAAGAAATTAAACTAAAGAACCCTAATTCTAGAGAGAGGGGGGAGCTTCTCTCTCTAGAAACTAAGAGAAAACATTATAAAAGCTAAACCTAATTGCCCCTCCCCTTCATCCTTCTTCAATTTGGCCTTAAATAGCTTCAAAAATGAGTTGGATTTGGTTTTGGGACCCAAAAATCGTTGCCAGCGAGTTGCAATTAATGAGGTCACGTGCAGTGCGTCCCCACACATTCTGAATCTTGACTTGTGCATACGCACATATAGACTTATGTCCACTATTGCAAATTGCATATCATTTTGATGTCCCGGACGTTAGCTTTCCAATGCCACTAGAACCGCCTCATTTGGACCTCTATAGCTCAAGTTATGACCAATTTAGTACAGAGAGGTTAGGGCTGGCAGCTTTCCAAATCCTTCATTTCTTGAATTCTTCCCTTTTGCATGCTCTTTTCCTCACTTCTTCAACCTATACTTGCCTGGGAAACCTGAAAATCACTTAACTAATACATCAAGGCACCAAGTGGGATTAAAGTGAATAAAATTGACTAAATTAAGTACAAAAGAGCATGTTTTCACTTTCAAGTACAATTTAGGAAGAAATCTCAAAAGCATGCTATTTAGGTAAATAAATGTGGGTTTATGTGATGGAATCCACTCAAATCAAACCAAAATATATCGTAAAATATGGATTCATCAATTCCTCCACACTTAAACCAAGCATGTCCTCATGTTAAACCAACCAAAGGAGATGAATGAAGGGGTAAATGATTTATTCAATGCAACTACTTATATGTATGCAACTATACTAAATGCTATCTATCTATATCTATACTATGATTCCTATTGAGTTTGGTAAAAATAAACAAAAGAGTCTCAATCAATCCAAAGTAAAAACTTAGGACCAAGACAAAGCAAATATAGCAATATGATCAAAGTCCAAAGATTTGATTTGAAATTTTCAAAAATTAAGTTCAATAACTTGCAAGAAGATACAAGATAAGCAATGGAAACATAGAATTGAGCAATTGAAACCCTCACCAGATGTGTTTACACTCTAATCACTCAGTGTGTAGGTTTTAATCACTCAATCCTCCTTTAATCATGTTTCTCAAAGATTTGCAAGTCGTCTAACAATCAACTAATATTTGATGAGTGAATGCAAATATCATGAGGACTTTTGTGGGTTGTAATGGGGCTTAGGTAAGGGTAGGATTAATATGGTTTAGTGGGCTAATAGATTGGATCTTTGATTAGCTCAAGTATCCCACCTAATCCTATATCATCCTACATACATGACAAAACAACCTAACTTCCCATCCATTTCTTTTCTCACATTCACTCATGCATCCTTCTTTCCAATTCACACACATATGCATCCTTTATTTAACATTCTTATTATCATTTCTCTTTCTTTTCTTTTTCTCTTTTTCTCTTTTTTTTCTTTTTTTTTCTTTTTTCTTTTCTTTTCTTTTCTTATTATCAACAAAAAGAAATGCATATGTTTTAACCAATAGATGCATGAGTAGTTACCCATTTTGCCATATTTTCAGTGAACACCCAAAGCTAACTAACTACCAATGTTTCCCACAAATTCTCCCACACTTGATTAACACACACACTCAAACCCAAGCTAATCAAAGATACAATCAATGGACATAATAGTTTTTCACTTAGGGTGAATGATGTGCTTATAATGAGAACAAAGGAAAATTAAAGGCTCAAAAAGTGGTTTACAAAGATAGATGCAAGGGTTGGCCATATGGGTTAGTGAGCTATACAAAGATGGCCTCAATCATACTAAATGCAATCCAAAATAACAAATATAGGACATATAGACTAAAACAAATCTAAGATCACAATCATAAAAGGAGTTTATAACACATAAGAACAGAACTTGTGATTGAAAATATGCAACCACACAATTTAAGCTCAAATCTCACTTGGTATTTGTTCAAGCTCTTTTCTATGTTCCATAAAAAGATACTTCAAGCAAGTTCAAAAATAATTTTCAAATCTAATCAGTGGAATGCCCAAAAAGAGATTTCTTGAAAATTCTTTGTTGTTTTACCAAACTTATTTACTATATGTATGTATGTATGTATGTTGTGATGGTTGCAATTTCAAAATCTCTCCTAGTTCTATTCCTAATTTTCAACAAGCAAAAATTAACATGAACAATTAGGACAAAATTGACTAGGTATTATACTATTCACGTCATCCAATCACAATTTCTATCAATAAAATATATACTAAGAAAAAGATGCAAAACACAATAGATGTAAACTATGAATAGTCTAAGACATATATACTAGAAGGAAATGCAATGCAATAATCAAAATCACTCCAAATATATACAAGAAACTTACTAAAAGAAGTAAAAATAAAGTGCAAGGTATTTGAAAAAAGAAAGTTTACACCCCAAAATGGCAAATCCTCCCCCACACTTAAGTGTTGCACGGTCCTCCGTGCACAAACAAAATTTGGGGAGAATGTCTCTCAAGAGCTCCACCTTCGGTTGGCAGATGCGGGGGCTTGGGTTGTGTGGAGATTGCCAAGTCCATGTATGCTCGGCATCTCCCTCCTCGGTGTCTTCATCCTCTCCCGGCTCCTTGCCTTTATGTCTCATTCTCAAAAAGAAGAGCAAAGTATAGTTAGGACTCATAGGGCAAGTATCACAAAAGGGTAAAGGAGAGAGTAAATAAGCATCTAATTGAGGAATTTTGCATAGTGGCATGGAATACATACGACAGCCGGCTAACGTGGCATCCACACAATAAAAAAGTAAGCATGAGTTTCTCAACTAAATGGCCTAAGATGCAACTAAGAGATGAGTGTCATTCAAGCACATGCAACTTAGGCAACTACAACAAGAGTGAATTGAATGTAGGAATTATTAGATATTGAAGTTGTACAAGTGAAAGCTCAAGAGTGATACAAAATAGCACAATAAACAACAACCAATCTATTAATGAAAAGAAAACTACTTATTCATCATGAAAAACAAGGAAAAAGCCACATGGTATAGGTACTTGTTACAAAAAGTGATACACTTGATAGCAATCAAGTTAAGTCACTCAAACAAATGCAAAGCATTAAAAAGGAACAAATACCTTGTTATGTGATTATATTCACTTAAGAACCATGATGACTAAGTAGCTCAACTCAATTCACTATAGTAAAAGTGCACAATTCAAGATGTCAAACAAGGATAAAGTTTAATGCATATGGTCATGACAATATATGAATCAAGCTAACAATTCATCTAGGCAATCAAACGAAACCTTAATGCTCAGTGCACATATTCATCAACTATTAAACCAAAAATTAAGCAAGAAGCAACCCAACAATTATTAACAAACACTTGCAACTTATTTAATTAATAAACAACTAAACATAAACTCATATAATTACCAAAATAAAAATGGAATGCAAACAAAATGAACAAGAACAAGTAGAAAATAGGGTGAAAGAGAAGAAGAAGAGAGGAGAGAAGAGAAGAAGAGAAGAAAAGAGGCATAGTGAGAAAACAGGGGCATGTGCACGCACAGGGGTGTGTGCGTGCGCACACTATGAGGAAAGGGGAAGGTGTACGAGCGCACCCGCTATGCGAGCGCTCCTGACAGAAGAGGGAGTAAGAAGTGTGCGTGCGCACAAGGGTGTGCGCACGCACAAAAGTTTTATTTTTTTGGGTTGGATCATGTGTGCGGGCGCACACAGGTCCGTGCACGCGCATAAGAGCATAAGGGGTAGGGGTTCACGCGCACACGCTGTGCCAACGCTCCCATCAGAGTGGTTGTAAGTTGGCGTGCGGACGCACACGACTGTGCGGCAGCATATATGGTGCGAAAAAGGGCATGTGTGCGTACGCACGAGTAGGTGCGCACGCACAGGTCGCAGAAAGCAGGGGAATGCGCGTGCACAAGGTGTGCTGGCGCTACAAACAGTGGGAATAAAGGCTTGTGTGCGTACGCACTGGTGGGTGCGTATGCACAGGAAGTGAAAATTTCTTATTGTGTGCATACGCACAAGGCTGTGCGCACGCACATGCCCTTTTTTCCCAAAAAATTTTCTTAAAAATTCTAAGGCACCAAGCCTTAGCTCAATCAAAACTCAACACCAAAACATGCAAGAACCCATAAATTCATGATCCAAACCAAAATTAACATATCTACACTCAAAATTAACTAATCCTAAGCTAACCAAAATAAGCAAACATGCAATTAAGCTAAAATATGTACAAAAAGAGAAGAGTAGGAACAATGTTACCATGGTGGGGTGTCTCCCACCTAACACTTTGGTTTATTGTCCTTAAGTTGGACTTATGGAGAGCTCTCATCAAACCTCCTTGAAATCCCACCCAAGCTTGTATTCTCCAAGGCTTTTGAGGCTCCAAAGCTTGTGCACCGACATCTTATTATCAATTCCTTGCATTCCATGTAGGTAACAAGCAATTGAAATTCCCAATTCCTTTAGCACAATAGCACAAAACTCACAACGCCATGGGTGAGAATTCATAGGATAAAAAGAAAACAAAACCAAACGTAATAAGAACAAATAAAATGAACTCCTAAAACTAGCAAAAACAAGCAAACAATCAAAAACAACTATTTACATATTAACATATTTACAATAGCCAATAACTTTACACCATTGCAACTCCCCGGCAATGGCGCCAAATTTGATGACGACCAATTTGCATAGGTTAGGAATTTGATTATCAAAATGGAATTGGCGTTGTGAGTATAGTCCTAACCCAACAAATTGACCATCAATCAAATAATAAAGTCAATACAAAATAACCGAGAGTATTTAGCTCCCGGGTCGTTCCTCCCTAGGAGTTGCAATTAAGTGTAATGTCATTGGCTATGAAGGAGAGAACATGGGGGATTGGGAATGAAAGCAAGAGAGCAAGAAATGTAAATAGCAATGAATTGAAACAAACATGCAAGGAATTTAAAGGAAAGCAATTAAAGGACTCTTGGTAAGAAGTGGGTAATCTAGGTTTCCTATCCTAGTTGTGGACCACAAACATGGCAATTGTGTGGAAGCAATCCAAATCAATCAATCCTCCTTGAGCATTAGTCAAAGGCGTAATTGATCTCAATCCATAAGTCCTAATCAACTCACTAATTACTTAGTGAAAGACTAGCGTCAATGGAAACCAAACCAATTAACCTTTCTCATACAATGTGGAATGGACATCCACAACTCAGTTCTACACAAACATCCAATTTCTCAACTAAGAGTGTGAAAACTAAACATGCAAGAAATTAAAGTCAAAGTAATAAAAGTCAAAGCAATAAAATGCAAGGAAAGGAAGCTTAAAATGCAAGAAACCTCTTGGCAAGTAATTGAAGGCTAAGGCTACCTATCCTAGACATTGACCACAAACACATGATGATTATGAAGAGTTAATCCTACTTAGTCAACCTTACATCGAAGATAAGTCAAATAAGCATAGTTAATTTCAATCCATAAGTCCTATGTCAACACTAAGGGTCACATAGAGTCAATGGAGACCAAATCAACTAACTACTCTAATGTATCAAACAAGAATGGACATCAATGACTCAAAGATCACCAAAGTCAACAATTTCAAGCCAAGAGTAAAGAAAAACTAAGACTAAGCCAAGCATTTTATCAAACACTTGGTGTGCATGAGAATAAAATAATATTAAAATGCAATAAAATAAATTCTAAAGCTACCAAAGTAAGAAAATGACAATAATAACCAAGGAAAGCAATAAATGAACATAAAATATAAATTGCATTAATTGAAAGAAAAATCAACATAGAGTGTTTATAACATAAAAATGGCAAAATAAAGGAAATACAAGAGGAATAAAGAAGATAAAGATGCAATAACAATAAATGACAAGAAAAAGTAAATAAAAACAAGGATTAAAAGTAGAAATTGCAAGAAATTAAACTAAAGAACCCTAATTCTAGAGAGAGGGGGGAGCTTCTCTCTCTAAAAACTAAAAGAAAATATTATAAAAGCTAAACCTAATTGCCCCCCTTCATCCTTTTTCAATTTGGCCTTAAATAGTTTCAAAAATGAGTTGGATTGGGTTTTGCGGGCCCAAAAATCGCTGCCAGCGAGTTACAATTAATGAGGTCACGTGCAGGGACCTGTGCGTCCGCACACATGCTGAATCTTGACTTGTGCGTACGCACAAGTACCTGTGCGTACGCACACTTAGACTTATGTCCACTATAGGAAATTGCATATCATTTTGAAGCCCCGGACGTTAGCTTTCCAATGCCGATGGAACCGCCTCATTTGAACCTCTGTAGCTCAAGTACCACTACCCTCCGATGATGAAGGATCAGTAACATCTCAAGGTTCAGCAAGTCAGACACGACAGCTCCGGCCACAACAATAGATATCCTCCGAGATCCACCTTCAGTTTCAAATAACCCTCGGAACACTTACCCACTACCATATCTCTTCTGCTAACAATAACACTAACAATAATTAATTTATTCATGTTTGTTCCTTTCAATTAATGGTTTCAAAAAAAAAAGAAAAACAACAAACAGAACACAAACAAGGGGCTTAGAGCTTATGGAGGTTGTGGTTGGGCACGAGAAAGATACGGGCTACATTCGTGCGGTTGTTGACGTCGTCTTTTGTAGTTAGTAGACGCCGTCAATTGCTTCGTTGGGAGGAACGGACAGCATGCGGTCGGGGGTCGAGAGCTTTGGTTGTGTGGGGTAACGACGGCACTCGAAACTCTGTTCGTGAGGCCATGGTCATCGTCGCCAGCGAAGAGGTCTGGAGAACGTGTGGCACTTGATCAACGGCGCTCGATACTCCCTTCGTGGTGGCTGTGGTCGTCGTCGCCGGCGAGTTGACAGGCGGCGGTTTGCTATGGATGGAAGCTCGCCGGCACCGGTTGGGAGGCTGGCGGCGCAACTGCATGGGTGTCTTTTTAGGGATAGATGAGAGAGATGAGAGGATGTTGATGAACGAGTTTTTTGTAAGGGTAAATTTGTCTTTTTAGGGTGAAAAGGATGATTTTATAACATTTTGTGATGTTGAGAATGATTTTCATACAAAAAAATGGCCGAAACGATTATGATTTTGACCACAAACCTTAGGGACGGAGAAAGTACTTAACCCTTAAATGATGTGTTGGTTTTTATCAAATGATGAGATTGAAGTATGATAATATGATGTTGTTCTTTGTTGTTACACTATTTGTGTACTTAAGGAATAAAAGTAGTGGCCAATTTTCATTAGGTGGAAGAATGAACAGTAGAATTAGACATGATGCATGAGAGCGTCTTGTTGGCGAGGGTGATAGGAATTGTATTTGGGAGCTAAGAATGGAGACAAAGGTTTTTGCTAATTTGTGTGAGTTGCTTCAAGTCCAAAGAAGATTACGAGAGGATGGTGAAGTAAGCTTATTAAAACAAGTTGCAACCTTTTTAATAATCTTAGCTCATTACAAAAAAAAATTGTAGTCTATAAATTAGACTTTAAATTAGACTTTTTAGGTCTGGAAAAACAGTTAGCAAGTATTTTAATAAAATTTTAAAGCATGTTATACGTATTCAAAGCATATTGTTCGCCAAGACGTCATCAGTTGAAGAACATTGCATAGACCCTATTTGGAAAAAGTTTAAGGTATAGTTAATGATTGATGTGTGTAGTTTGTTTTTCAGATTATAGGAATGTCTATCTAATTGTCTCAATTTTCTATTAATTGTAGGTTTGTTTGGGAGCGTTAGCTAGCACTTATTTAGAGGTGACAGTCCCCAAGAGTGATAATTCAAGATATCAAAAAATAAAGGGTAAAGTATGTACCAACGTCCTAAGAGTGTGTAACTAAGAGATGAGCTTTATTTATGTACTTAGAGGATGGGAGGGATCGGCATCTAATTCAAGAATACTCCGAGTACAATCACTCGTTGAAATAGTTTCAAGATACCACATGGTAATACTTAATTTGTAAGAATTAATTAGATTTTGGTACATTGAGGTTGAGTTCATGGTAGTTGATCTTAAGATGTTTGTTTTTAATGTTTATAGGTAATTACCCTTTAGTCGATACTGGTTACACAAATGGTCCTGGGTTCTTAGCACTGTATAGAGGTACTCATTATCATGTAAGAGAGTGGACCCATGGAGCACGTACAACTCGCAAATATCAAGAGTATTTTAATAAGAAGCATTCTTCTGCTAGAAATATAATTGAGCGATGCTTTGGTTTACTTAAAAAGTAATGGTTGACGGAAGAAAAATATCGGTAAAGATTTTCACAAAAATTATCACATTGTAAGTATAGTTCTAAATCGACAATTAAACCTCAATCAATGTTTAGATTATTTGTCACAAATACAAACCCAATAAAAATAAACTGAAGTATTCAAACCTCGAGTCATCTCTCAAGGAATTGTAGGGAAGTATGTTTATTATTGGTTATGAGATTGTATCTTTTTGGGTTTTGAGTTTAAGAAGCAAGGAATGTAAATAACAAGTAAATGAACTAACAAGTAAGAAAAAGTCCTAACAAGGGTTGAGAGTCGGAATTCCTATCATCGTTATCATTGTCAATTGTGGTGGTAATTGCAAATTGCTCTCACTTAGTTAACCTCTAACAATTGAAGAAAAGTCAAGTGATCAAGTCAACTTGAGTTCACAAATACTAATCAAAGACTAGAGTTAGTGAAGCTCATGCCAACTAGCAACTTTCAATCACTAACCAACAAGAGATTTTGACAATTCAAGAGTCTCCAAATTACTCAATCCAAGCTAAGAATATAAAAATCTAATTTAAAATCCTACCAAGCATTTTATCAAACACTTGGTAGACACAAAATAAAAGCATGATAAAGTTAACAAGGAATATTAAATCTAAACAACCAATTGCAAGCATCAATGACTAACAATTAAAGAGAGTAACAATAAACATGAAAAACATAAATTACATTAAAAGAAATCAAATGTAACAAGAGCTCATAAACATAAAATTGACGAAAAAGGGAAATTAACAAGAGAAGAAGATGAACTAAAGTTCTTAAACAAATAAAAGTAAGACAAAAACTAAATTAAAGGAAGATTCAACCTGAACCTAAAGAGAACTTGAAAGAAGAAACCCTAAACCTAGAGAGAGGAGAGAGCCTCTCTTTCTAGAATTCTACATCTAAACCTAAAATTATATGAATGAAAGTTAAATGATTGATTTCCCTTTCAGCTCCACCCTACAGTCTCTAATTAGTATTTTTGGGCCTGAAACTGGGTCCAAAGCAGCCCAAAAATCGCCCCCAGCATTTTCTGTTTAATGCAGCACATGATGCTCTATCACGCGTACGCGTCACTGAACAAATTCCTAGTCACGCGTATGCGTCATCCACGCGTAAGCGTCGCTTGCCTCTTGCACTGGTCACGCGTACGCGTTGTCCATGCATGCGCGTCGCTACCAGATTCTAAAAACCTCAATTTCTTGTGTTCCTTCCACTTTTGCATGCTTCTTTTCCATCCTCTAAGCCATTCCTGCCATGGAAAACCTAAAAATATTGAACACACATATCACGGCATCGCATGGTAAGAGAGGATTAAAATTAGCAAATTTAAGGCCAAAGAAGCATGTTTTCAATCATAGCACAAAATCAGGAAGGAAAATGTAAAACATGGGATTTATATGCATAAGTGTGAGAATAATGGATAAAATCCACTCCATTCAATACAAAATAAGCCGTAAAATAGCGGTTTATCAATCTCCCCACACTTAAACATTAGCATGTCCTCATGCTAAGTTCAAGAGAAGCAAAAGAGTGAAGAGGAATGGTAGAATTTATGAAATGCAACCTATCTATATGAATGCAACTAAATGCAGAATATTTCTACCTATTTGGTTAAAAGTAAATAAACCTTTCAAGAACAAATATGAACTGGATCTCACTAATTCAAATCATAAAATGAAGTACAAATAGACTTGCAAGAAGAAATCTCGTGAAAGTCGGGAACAAAGAATCGAGCATCGAACCCTCATTGGAAGTGTATACACTCTAATCACTCAGGTGTTTAAGGTTCGATTCTCTCAATTCTCTACTAACCTTGCTTTCTAAGGCTTGCTCTTCTTCTACCAATCAACAAAAATTTAATGCACAAATACACATATCAAGAGGTCTTTTAAGGGTTGTAATGGGGTTAGGGTCAAGGTAGGATTGTATTTGGTCAAGTGGACTAAATCTGAATCCTTGAGTAACCCAAACTTCCCACCTAACCTAAGATAATCCATGTAATCAAAATACAAAACCTAACTATCCATTAACCATGTGTTTTCACATATTCATGCATCCGAACTTGAGTACAACTCATATGCATTGCTATCACCATTTACTTTAGGGCATTTTGTCCCCTTTTATTATTTGCTCTTTTTTATTTTTTATTTTTTTTTTTTGTTTTTCTCAATGCATATGATTAAGGTATTGAATGCATGAACATGTCCTCAACATTCTTTTCATATTTTCACAAAAGAGTCTAACATACTCAATTTCCAAAACCAAATATCTCGAAACCCAACTTTTCCACACTTAAATCATGAGTACTTTCACTAGTCTAAGCTAACCAAGGATTCAAATTAAGGTCATTCATTATTTCTTGCTTAGATTTAATGATGAGCTAAAGTAAAGAATAAATGGGGTAAATAGGCTCAACATTGGTTTGCAAAGGATAATGAAAGGGTAAGGCTATATGGGTATGTGAGCTATAGTGAACAAAGACCTCAATCACGTAAGTGTATGCATACATCAAACAATGGAAATATAGAATCAAGTAAGACAAAGATCACAATTTTAGAGAGAACAACACACACCAAAACAAAGTATTGGTTAATAAAATACAACCAATCAAATAGGCCCAAAAATCTGACTGGGTTTGTGTGTTCGAGCTCTAAACCATGTTCCAAATTAAATTTCTTTAACCAAGTTTAACAGAAGTTTTAATTCAAATTAGTTAAATTCTATAAACAGTTTTTTTGGAAAAGAATTCATCACTTCAACCAAGTAGTGGTAGAATATTGATGCGCGGATAATTTATACGCTTTTTAGCATTGTTTTTAGGTAGTTTTTAGTATGATTTAGTTAGTTTTTAGTATATAATTAGTAGTTTTTAAATAAAAATCACATTTCTGGACTTTATTATGAGTTTGTGTATTTTTCTGTGATTTCAGGTATTTTCTGGCTGAAATTGAGGGATCTGAGCAAAAATCTGATTCAGAGGCTGAAAAAGGACTGCAAATGCTGTTGGATTCTGACCTTTGTACACTCGAAGTAGATTTTCTGGAGCTAAAGAAACCCAATCGGCACGCTCTCAATTGCGTTGGAAAGTATACATCCTGGGCTTTCCAGCAATATATAATAGTCCATACTTTGCCTGAGATTTGATGGCCCAAACCGGCGTTCAAAGTCAGTCTAAAATTTCTGGCGTAAAACGCCGAAACTGGCACCAAAGCTGGCGTTTAACTCCAAGAAAGGCCTATGCACGTGAAAGCTTCAATGCTCAGCCCAAGCACACACCAAGTGGGCTCCGGAAGTGGATTTCTGCATCATTTACTTATTTTTGTAAACCCTAGGTTACTAGTTCATTATAAATTGGACATTTTACTATTGTATTTTAATCTATCTTTTAATCATGTTTTGATGATTGAACCCTCTTTGGGGAGGCTGGCCATTCGGCCATGCCTAGACATTCTTTCACTTATGTATTTTCTATGGTGGAGTATCTACACCCCATAGATTAAGGTGTGGAGCTCTGCTGTTCTTCATGAATTAATGCAATTACTACTGTTTTCTATCCAATTCACGCCTACTTCTTCTCTAAGATATTCACTCACACTTCAACCTGATGAATGTGATGATCCGTGACACTCATCATTATTCTCACTTATGAACGTGTTCCTGACAAACACTTCCGTTCTATCTACAATAGCTTGAGTGTGTATCTCTTAGCCTCCTGGTTCACGACGCATAGTTGCCTCTCCAGACAACAGAGCCTTCCATTCCGTGAGATCAGAGTCTTTGTGGTATAGGCTAGAACCATTGGCAGCATTCCTGAGATCCAGAAAGTCTAAACCTTATCTGTGGTATTCCGAGTAGGATCTGGGAAGGGATGACTGTGACGAGCTTCAAACCTGCGAATGTGGGGCGCAAGTGACAGTGTGCAAAAGGACAATGGTCCTATTTCGACGCTAGCGGGAACCGACAGATGATTAGCCCTGCGGTGACAGCGCAGATGGAATTGTTTTCATCCGAGAGGATCATATAGCTTGCCATGCAAGGAGGTAATGCATGGTTGGAAGAAGGCAATAGGAAAGCAGAGGCTCAGAAGCAACAAAGCATCTCCATACGCTTATCTGAAGTCCCACCAATGAATTACATAAGTATTTCTATCTTATTTTCTGTTTTAATTATATTTTAATTATCAAAACATCATAACCATTTGAATCTGCCTGACTGAGATTTATAAGGATGGCCATAGCTTGCTTCAAGTCGACAATCTCCGTGGGATCGACCCTTACTCACGTAAGGTATTACTTGGACGACCCAGTGCACTTGCTGGTTAGTTGTGCAGAATTGCAAAAGTGTGATTATGATTTCATGCACCAAGTTTTTGGCGCCGTTGCCAGGGATTGTTCGAGTTTGGACAACTGACGGTTCATATTGTTGCTCAGATTAGGTAATTTTATTTTAATTTTAAGCTTTTTATTTTTATTCTTTTTATTTTCGAAAAAAAATTTTTATTTTATTCTTCAGAATTTTTAAGAATGAATTCTAGAGTTTCAAATGATGCTTTTATCATCACAGGAGCCTGGTTGATTCCTATCAATTTGGCTGTTGTATGTAATGTCATGCTGAAGCTTGGCTAGCCATGTCTAATCTTTTTAGACTGAAGCTTTAGACTAACGTTGCATGATTCCTGGAATTCTTATTAAAAACTTTGAAATCCTTATTTTTCTTTTTCCAAATAATTTTCGAAAAATACAAAAATATTAATAAAACCATGAAAATAAAAAATAATTTGTGTTTCTTGTTTGAGTTTAGTGTCACATTTTAAATTTGGTGTTTTGCATATTTTTAATTTTCTTGCATTCTTCTAAAATATATGCATTATGTTTTTCATTGATCTTCAAGTTGTTCTTGATGATTTTATTGGGTTTGATCTTTAAATTCTCCTGTTTTGTGTCTTTTGTTGTTTCTCATGTGCATTCTCAATTTGTTAGTGTCTCTAATATGAAAATTTCTAAGTTTGGTGTCTTGCATGTCTTTCTTCCCTAAAAAAATATATATGTTGTTCATCTTAACATTCAACGTGTTCTTACATGCATTGTTTATTTGATCTTAGTTTTTCATGATTAGTTTCATTTTGTTGTTGTTTTCTCTCTTCATTAAAAATTCAAAAATTTTTTTTTTCAAAATTATGTCTTTTCAAGTCAATAAATACAAAGAATTGAAGATTCAGAACATACAGCAGAGAAATCACAGAGAAAAAGCTGGGCGTTCAAAACGCCCAGTGAGGAAGGAATTCTGGCATTTAAACGCTAGACAGGGTACCTAGCTGGGCGTTAAACGCCCAAAAGGGTAGTATTTTGGGCGTTAAACGCCAGGATGGCATAAGGGAGGAATGTTAGTTTTCAATTCAAATCTTTTTCAGTTTTTCATGTTTTAATTCTTATTTTTGAAATCATATCTTTCAAAATCAAATCTTTTCAATCATATATTTTTCAAAAATCAAATCTTTTTCATTTTCTTTCACTATTTTCAAAAATCTTGATTCAAAAATTTCAAGTTTGTTACTTTCTTATTAAGAAAGGTTCAACATTTGAATTTTAGAATCATATCTTTTAAATTCCTTGTTAGTCAAGTCATCAATTTTAAAAATTAAATCTTTTTAAATTGTTTTTCAATCATATCTTTTTTTTAAATCATATCTTTTTCAAATCACATCTTTTTAAAATTCCAATTTCAAAATCTCTTTCTAATTTCTTGTCTTTTCAAAAATTATTATTTCTTATTTTTTTCATAACCATTTTTCAAAAACCATCAACCACTTTTTTTCAAAATTCTTTTAATTATTTTAAATTTTTATTTAATTTAAAAATTTTCAAAAATTTTCCCCCTCTCATCTCTTTCTATTTAATCACTAACACTTCTCTTCTATTAGCAATTCGGACTCTCTCCTTCTTTATATGTTCGAATTCTTCTCTATCTACCCCATCTTTCTATTCTTATTTTCTTCTGACACCTCAAGGAATCTCTATACTGTGACATACAAGATTTCATACTTTCTTTGTTCTCTTCTCTTTCATATGAGCAGAAACAAGGACAAAGGCATTCTTGTTGAAGCTGATCCTGAACCTGAAAGGACCTTGAAGAGGAAGCTAAGAGCAGCTAAAACACAATACTCTGAAGAGGACTGATGAGAGAACTTTTGCATGGTCTAGAAATTTGCGGATAAATCCTCGTTGCAAGTATAGTTTCTAAACCTTTAAAATTCCTTTCATACAAACGTTTTAGTTGTCACAAGTAACAAACCCATTTAAAATTGTTAACCGAAGTATTCAAACCTCGGGTCGTCTTCTCAAGGAACTGCAGGGAAGTATGTTCTTATTATTGGTTATGGGGATTGTAGATTTGGGGTTTCAAGAATGAGGAACGAATATGACAAATAATTTAAATGGCAATTAAAAATAAATAAATAACTGTAAAATAAACTTTTGGCAAGGTATGAGAATTTGGAAGTCCAGACTTAGTTATCCTTATCAAAAACAATGAAAGTTGAATCTTAATTCCACTTAGTTAACCTTTACTAAAGCAAAGGAAAGTCAAGGGGGGACTAATTAGTTTGATCTTCGAATCCTATTTATTTCCTAAGAAAGGGTTGGGATTATTGAAGTTCAGTTCAATTAGCAAAGATAACAATTATCAATTATGTTGAGATAAGATAACTCCTGAGTTACTGCTTTCTCAACCAAGACCAAAAGAGGAAAAAGTAAATTTGCTGGAATAAAAATTCCTTCAGATGTAAAGCAACAATAACATAAATTAAAGAAAGCAATCATAAATTGAAATACCTCAAATAGCATTAATAAGATAAATTATAATCTAACATGAAGAGTTCATAAGCCAAATTGGCGACATAAAGTATAGATACGAATAAAAGCAGTAGAATAAAAATATAAAAGGAATATTAAACCTGGGATTGAGAGTCACTCCTAAAACTAAGAGAAATCCTAAATCCTAAGAGAGAGAGAGGGGAGAACCTCTCTCAAAACTAATCTAAATCATGAGAAGTAACTAAATTGGTGAGCTCTCTTTGAATGGATGCATTCCCACACTTTATAACCTCTGGTCTATGCCTTCTGGACTTGGATTTGGGCCAAAAAGCGCTTCAGAAATCGCTGGGAGCATTTTCTGCAATTTCTGGTGCGTGGCCTCTGTCACGCGGTCGCGTCAGTCATACGGCCGCGTCGCTGTTGATTCGCGCTTGGCATGCGTCCGCGTCGCCCATGCGATCACGTGGATGCCAGTTTCTTTAGAAACTCCGTTTTGTGCTTTCCTTCCATTTTTGTATGTTTCCTTTTCCATCCTTTAAGTCATTCCTACCTTAGAAGATCTGAAACTACTCAACACACTAATCACGGCATCGAATGGAAATAAAGGTAATTAAAATAATTAATTTTAAAGCATAGGAAACATGTTTTTCACATACATCACATAACAAGGAAGGGAAAGTAAAACCATGCAATTAATATGAATAAGTGGGTGAAGGATTGAATAAATCACTCAAATTAAGCACAAAATATATCATAAAATATGGGTTTATCAACCTCCCCACACTTAAACAATAGCATGTCCTCATGCTATATCCAAGGTAAAAAGTAAGGTTAAAGTGGTGGAATATCATGCAATGCAATTTAATCTAAATGCAACTACCTAGATGAATGATGCATCATGCAATTCTAATTTTTATTTACTTGAATATAAAGATTGCATGTAGTTAAATTAATTCACATTCTCAAGGAGTCATGTATATATATAGCCAAGCCTTAGATAGTGATAAAGTGCCTTTACAATTGAGATGGGAGAGAGAAACATTTTAAAAACTTGCAAGACAATTAATAATTTAAACAGAGATAAATGTTAATGAGCTATTGAACCCTCACTAGATTTTGTGTTTACTCTCTAATCACTCAGTGTTTATTGGGTTAATCACTCTATTCTTCTTTTTATTCTTTCTTTCTATAACTTTGTTCTTCATCTAACCAATCAACAATTATAGAATATAGACATACCAAAAATCATGTGGTCTTTAATTAAGGTTGTAATGGGGCCAAGGTAAAGGTAAGGGTATATGTATAAGGCTAAGTGAGCTAATTAAGTGAATCCTTAGTTAGGCTAAGATCTCACCTAACATACATACTTTCTAAAGCAAAGTTGCTTTACCTATTTTCCCATATTTTTCCACTTTTGATGTTACATGCTCATATCTCAATATTTATTTTTATCCCATGTGCATTGCTTTATTTGCATTTGGGGAATCCTTTGGTGTCTCCTTTATTCAAATATTGAAAAATAATAATTTTTTTAATGCACATGGTAATTTAATTTCTGTAACTTCATATGAGCATGTTTCCCAAAAATTCTTATTTTGAAACATCTTAATTCTTTTCTACCCTTCTACCCTTTGTTTCCATCATCCATGTTCCCAATAGGTTTTCCCACATTTAAACTATACATAATTTTCTATCTTAAGCTAACCAAAGATTCAACTTGGGATTTTATTTTGTTTTTCTGCTTAAGGCTAGTAATGTGGCTAACAGAATAAAAGGGGATTTAAAGGCTCAAGGGGGCTAACAAGGGTGATGTGAAGGGTAGGCTATTTTGGGATAAGTGAGCTAAAATCAAATAATGGCCTCAATCACTCTCTTGGTATGTATCTATATTCTATAATCGGACATATAGATTAAAACAAAGTAAAGAACACCAGAATATAAAAGAAGGGCGGAACACACAGGAATGAAAATTATGGTTTGAATGTAACCATACAATTAAGCTTAAAACTCACAGGCTATGTGTTCTCTAGCTCAAAAAATCATTTATCACTTATGTATGTCATGCAGGTTTAGTTAAAAATTCCCATTATTCTCAATGTAAAACTTATATTGAATGGCTTTAAAGTTCTAGTGTTTCTCCTTGATGAAATGTTGTTTAATTAACTAACATGTAATGCTATATATGCAAGGTGTGGGTTGTTTTGATTCTATTAAAGTCTCTAGTTTACTTCCTTTTTCTTTTCAATCTATTCTGAGTTATCTTATGCTAAAAAGGGTAAACTATACTAATCAATCCACAATTTTTATAACTAATAAGTTAGAATTGCAACTAAGCTAAGTGGCTAAAATATGAAATAAAAATGCAAAATACAGAAATAGAGTATAAATACATAAAAAGTAGCAATGTATAAGTACTGCAAAATAGAAATAAAAAGAAAAATACAGAAAATAGAAAAATAAATAAAAAGAGTATGTAGTGGTTCACCAAAAAAAAAAAATGCCAGAGATGGCGACCTCCCCACACTTAGAATGTAGCATCGTCCCCGATGCTCACTCAAGCAGGGTGTGAAGGAGTGTCATTACTGGAAGGGTGGGTAGCTGAGGTCTCTGTGGTGGGGATCTGAGCATCCGACTGCTGTAGAAGAGGGACTGTCTGAAAAGGGATCTCAGGGTCTACAGCCTGGATCTGGGGCGGAGCCTCCTGATGGTGTGCTTCCTGCTGGGTGCCTACCTGCTCTGCCTCCTGCTGTGGGTGTATCTCTGCCTCGGATGCATCCGTCTCCTCCTCAGATGCCTCGGATGGTATGTCAGGCTCGGAGGGGATGTCGCCAAATCGTATCATTAGCTTCAGGTGCTCATAGCGTCGCTTGTTGCGACGCTCCATCTGGTCAAGCTGTCGAAACAGGCGGTGCACTAGATGATAGATGGGCTCTGGGGCAGGTGGAGGTGCAGTAGTGGTAGAAAGTGTAGCTGTGGAAGAAGAGGGGCCGGCAAATGGTGTGGCAGTGTCACCAGGAGCAGTGAGGAATAGAGGTCTGTAGCCCAAAGCCAGAAAGTTCTTGCTGTGCGGGATAATCTTCTTGCATTCTGCAGCAGGTGGCCTCTCGTCAGCATCCTCCCAAGGCACGTCAGCTCGACGGCCCAGCTGTGTAACCAAATAGGGAAAGGGAAGAGTGCCTCGGACGTGGACCCTGGCCATGTAGAACCGGATAAAGCGTGGCAGGTACAGGTCCTTACCCTCCATCACACACCATAGGAGGGTGATCATAGCGGCAGGTATATCTGTTTCGTGAGTACTCGGCATAATGAAGTTGCTAAGTATCTGATGCCACAGCCGAGCCTCATCATTCAAGTATGCCCGCTTGATTCCCTTAGGCATGGTGGTGTTCTGACCCATAATCCAAGGAACGGTTGGGTCAAGGGCTATCCGGGCCTTGACTGCATCCCAATCAAACTTCAGAAAGTGCATGTCTTCCTCAGCTTTCTGATAACTATCTGGCTGATTAGATTTAGGCAGATGCTTCAGAACATCTTCAATTGCCTCTTCAGTAACCAGAATCTGCTTCCCCCTAAGGTTCACTGCATCTAGGGAAGTCCTGAAGTAATTGCAGTAGAATTTTCTTACCCAAGATGCATTGACCTCAGACAGGTCTCTCTCCAGAAAGAACCAGCCTCTTTGTTTGATCTGATCAGAGGTGTATTGCTGGAGTTCTTCTGGGATCTTCAGAGTCCTCTCCAGGTATAGGTTCCTAGAGTTTGCAAACACCGGATACTTCAACTCACAGTATCGATTTGCAAACTTCACTGGGTCATTAGCAGGGAGCAGCTGGTCGGCCTTCTCCTGCGGGGTGAAGTTTTTCTCCCGCCAGGAGGCATCATACATAAGATCTATGATAGACATAGAGGTTTCTCCTCTTTTCTATTTTCCAGTAGTAGCCTTGCCTTTTCCCTTTCTCTGGGAATCTGACATCCTAAAAAATAGAAAACCAGGATATAATAAAAATAGGAAAACAAATAGGCAAATAGTCAAAAGAAACATAAAGTGGCAAAGGAGAATTAGAATGAGGTAAATGAGTTAAGTAAATGTGCATTAAGGATTGTATAGGAGTTAAAAGTTCGAAAGGAAAAATTTACAATCCAAAATATAATAGAAGGCATGTTAAGTAGGAAAAAGTATCTGTATGCCATGGTTAGAGGGTTAAAAGAAAGTGCAAATCCAGAAAAAAGATTTTAAAAGGTTAGTTTGGTTAGAAAAAAAAAAGATTTCAGGAAATTAGAGTTAGTGAGTTAATGAAAAATGGGTTAAGGTAAGTGGCATAAGGATAAGTTTCTAAGTAACAAGCATTCATAATTAGAAGCGATAGGTAACTCATAACCAAACAAGGAAAACAGGTTGATGATGATTCAAGTAGATATAGAAATAGCAAAAATTGGAATCAAACATCAAAAATGCAATATATGAACCAGGAAATCAAAGAGAATAAGAATGCGTGCCTGGCATTCATGAATGGGTTTGGGTAAAGCAGAGGAAAGCAGATTTCAAAATGCCAAAACCAAAACATGAATGAAAATATTTTACAGAAATTTGGGCAACATTCCGGCTAAAATTGGATTGTCCTGGAAAATAAACAGCAATCAAATAGTTCATATGAATTAAAATTAGAGCTTGCAATTACATATAAAGAATATAAACAGGAAAATTCAGTGTAAAGAGCAGCATGAAACAAGAAATCACAGCATATGAACATTACAAACATCACAACAACAGCAGAATTGCAAATTTGATAAAACAGAAACATGAACAGTGCAGGTAAACAGGCCTAAATCCACTAACCACATCCTAGGCTACCTAACATCCTAAAATCCACTACAACATGCATATCTAACTAGCCTAAACATGAACATAAACAGAAAATAATGAAATAACGACTAAGGATAGAAGGGTGGCATTCGTCGGAACCTGGTAGGCCGAATAAGGAGAGTGGGCAGAAAGGAGGCTGAGGATGGTGGTGACGGCGTCTGGCACGGCGGCTGGCAGCGGTGGGCACGGCTGTTCGGGGCAGGGGGAAAGAAGAGATGGGTAATGGGGTAGGGGGGTAAGAGGGGAAGGTGGGAAGGAGAAGGGTTTGGGGGGGTGCGAATGGTAGGGTTCGCATGGTTGGGGGGTTATAAATTTGAATCGACGCGGCCACGTGGGGCACGCGGTCGCGTGGCTGGAGCGAAATGGGGGGTTACGTGATCGCGTGGGTGACGCGATCGCATAGAGGGCAAAAAAGATTGAATGACGCTATCGGCTGGGACATGCGATCGCGTCGCTGAAATTTGTGCGAAACACACGAATCCAGCGTCGTTTCCGCACAACTCTCTGTCTCCTTCTAGGGCGTTGTGCAATCCATGCGACGCGATCGCGTCGCTCACGCGGTCGCATGGGATTGGTTGTGTGCAAGTGACACGATCGCATGGGGCATGCGATCGCGTGGGCATTTTGTGCAAAACTCACAATGGCCGCACGATTCCAGCCCAACTTTCTGGACGTTGGATCCTTACGCCGATTTTCATATCACGCGGCCGCATGGATGACGCGGTCGCGTGGGTAGTGTTTTTCGCAATATGATGCGATCGCATGAGTGATGCGGTCGCGTCGCGCACCCTTCTTTTTTTTTATGCAGTATGCAGAATGCAATGATTAATATGAATGCGATGCGAAATTCCAGGTTCAATATTATAAAATAAAATAAAACTTTAAAACAAACAAAACGAAATAGAAATTGAAAAAAAATGAATGATCATACCATGGTGGGTTGTCTCCCACCTAGCACTTTTAGTTAAAGTTCTTAAGTTGGACATTGGAGGGGCTTCCTGTTATGGCGGCTTAGGTTTAAATTCATCCAAAAATTTCCACCAATGCTTGGAATGCCAATAGCCTCCGGGGTCCCAAACTAGGCATGTAAAGCTCCTGAGCAGCTTCAAACAAATTTTTAGGCTCCTGGGATGACGAATGTCGGAATAGATTCCAGGATCCCAAACTTTGCTTTTAAACTCGCCTCCGTCTTGATCTATACTTTTCCATCCGGGCGGTTTAGAAAGTAGATTCTCACCATGGTGACCAAACGTTTTCCGAGATCCATTCAATTGAGCATGATACCAATCCGTGCACTTCAAGTTGAAGCGTGGAACCTTATTGATCCTTGTGCACCAGCTCTGAGCACGAGCCATTTCCCTCTTACTCTTAAAGCCGCAGAGAGCTCTAAGCTGGCCATCTGTTTTAAGCAAACCATATTCAAGTGAAAAAGTAAAGTTAAAGGTTAAGGATTGTACCCACTTCTTTGCAAGATTCTTCAAATGCATCTGTGTCCTGGTCAAAGTCTTCTGTGTCTTCCTCATCATTTAAGTCATAGATTGGAGGTTGAGAGAAATCTACCTCTGCATCATCTTCGTATTCATTTGGGGAAGATTCTTCGATCTCAGAGAATTCACTTGCAGATGCAAGTTCATTACTAAGAGAGCTTGACTTGTGACTATCATCATCAAGGGAATTTGTGTCCTGCGTTATTCCGTCTAGTTCTTCATAAACGACCTGCCTTGGGGATTGTGCACTATCCTCCTTAGCATCAACTGTAACGTCCTTGACGGAGTTCTCCTCAGCTCTGAATTCCCATGGAGGTTCAGCGTCTCCTAGATCTTCAACTAACTCTTCTTCTTGTGTAATGACAGCTTCTTCTACTTGTTCTAGTACGAATTCATTCTCTATCTTGTCCACTGGAGTTTCTAGTATTTCCTTCATGCTACGCTCTTCGTTAGATTGTCCACACGGGGCTGTGGTTAGTCCTTGAATGTTCAAACGTCTAGAAGCTAATTGAATTACTGCTTGCTCCAGTTGTCGAATGGTTGTTTGAAGCTTATTTACTGTTTCCTTGAGGCGAACCTCTGATTCTCGGGGTGATGGATTTGGACATGAAACATAGGAAAGTGGTGGTGCTTGGGAGTGATTGGATTGGTACTGGGATAAATAGGGATCATGTGGTGGCGAATGGTGAAGAGAAGCTTGTGAGTGTAGTGGTTCGAGGTTATGTTGAGAGGATGGTCTATAGGCACGGGGTGGGGCTTGTTGGTAGTTACAAGGTCATCCACCATATCTATCAGCTGGGTATGCATTGTAGAATGGTCATTGTCCATGATATCTTGGAGGGTGTTGTTGCCTAAAGGGTTGATTAGATCCTCTTGACTCCATCCATCCTTGATTGGTCTGACCTTGATGCATATTCCTACTGTAACTTCTATTTCCTTCAACAAAATTAGAACCAAACTCAAAGTGAGAAGGGTGAGAGTTCATAGTAGCAAATAAAATTAAAAAGGAAAAACAGAAATAAATAAACAAGTAAAAGAAAAAAATTTACAATAATCAATAATAAGGCACACGTTAGCAGTTCTCCAGCAACGGCGCCATTTTGATGAGAGAACTTTTGCGTGGTCTAGAAATTTGTGGATAAATCCTCATTGCAAGTATAGTTTCTAAACCTTCAAAAGTCCTTTCATACAAACATTTTGGTTGTCACAAGTAACAAACCCCTTTAAAATTGTTAACCGAAATATTCAAATCTCGGGTCGTCTTCTCAAGGAACTGCAGGGAAGTATGTTCTTATTATTGGTTATGGGGATTATAAATTTGGGGTTTCAAGAATGAGGAACGAATATGACAAATAATTTAAATGGCAATTAAAAATAAATAAATAACTGTAAAATAAACTTTTGGCAAGGTATGAGAATTTGGAAGTCCAGACTTAGTTATCCTTATCAAAAACAATGAAAGTTGAATCTTAATTCCACTTAGTTAACCTTTACTAAAGCAAAGGAAAGTCAAGGGGCTAATTAGTTTGATCTTCGAATCCTATTTATTTCCTAAGAAAGGGTTGGGATTATTGAAGTTCAGTTCAATTAGCAAAGATAACAGTTATCAATTATGTTGAGATAAGATAACTCCTGAGTTACTGCTTTCTCAACCAAGACCAAAAGAGGAAAAAGTAAATTTGCTGGAATAAAAATGCCTTCAGATGTAAAGCAACAATAACATAAATTAAAGAAAGCAATCATAAACTGAAATACCTCAAATAGCATTAATAAGATAAATTATAATCTAACATGAAGAGTTCATAAGCCAAATTGGCGACATAAAGTATAGATACGAATAAAAGCAGTAGAATAAAAATATAAAAGGAATATTAAACCTGGGATTGAGAGTCACTCCTAAAACTAAGAGAAATCCTAAATCCTAAGAGAGAGAGGGGGGAGAACCTTTCTCAAAACTAATCTAAATCAGGAGAAGTAACTAAATTGACGAGCTCTCTTTGAATGGATGCATTCCCACACTTTATAACCTCTGGTCTATGCCTTCTGGACTTGGATTTGGGCCAAAAGGGGCTTCAGAAATCACTGAGAGTGTTTTCTGCAATTTTTGGTGCGTGGCCTCTGTCACGCGTCCGCGTGGGTCACGCGGTCGCGTCATTCGGAGCTTTTCTTGTCACGCGGTCGCGTCAGTCATGCGGCCGCGTCGCTGTTGATTTGCGCTTGGCATGCGTCTGCGTCGCCCATGCGATCGCGTGGATGCCAATTTCTTTAGAAACTCCGTTTTGTGCTTTCCTTCTGTTTTTGTATGTTTCCTTTTCCATCCTTTAAGTCATTCCTGTCTTAGAAGATCTGAAACTACTCAACACAATAATCACGTCATCGAATGGAAATAAAGGTAATTAAAATAATTAATTTTAAAGCATAGGAAACATGTTTTTCACATACATCACATAACAAGGAAGGGAAAGTAAAACCATGCAATTAATATGAATAAGTGGGTGAATGATTGAATAAATCACTCAAATTAAGCACAAAATATATCATAAAATATGGGTTTATCAAGGACCTGACAGAAATTTTCGAAAAGGAATCAGACAAAGCAGCCATGGCCGAACCCAACAACAACAATGCAAGGAAGGTGCTTGGTGACTTTACTGCACCAACTCCCAATTTTTATGGGAGAAGCATCTCTATTCCTACCATTGGAGCAAACAACTTTGAGCTTAAGCCTCAATTAGTTTCTCAGATGCAACAGAATTGCAAGTTTTATGGACTTCCATTGGAAGATCCTCATCAGTTCTTGGCTAATTTTTTACAAATCTGTGACACTGTTAAGACCAATGGAGTTGATCCTGAGGTCTACAGACTCATGCTCTTCCCTTTTCCTGTAAGAGACAGAGCTAGGACATGGTTAGACTCACAACCTAAAGAAAGCCTGAACTCTTGGGAAAAGCTGGTCAATGCCTTCTTGGCAAAGTTCTTTCCACCTCAAAAATTGAGTAAGCTTAGAGTGGAAGTCCAGATCTTCAGACAGAAGGAAGGCGAATCCCTCTATAAAGCTTGGGAAAGATACAAGCAGTTGATCAGAAGGTGTCCCTCTGACATGCTTTTAGAATGGAGCATCATAGGTATCTTCTATGATGGTCTGTCTGAATTATCCAAGATGTCATTGGAGCATTCTGCAGGTGGATCTATTCATCTGAAGAAAACACCTGCAGAAGCTCAGGAACTCATTGAAATGGTTGCAAATAACCAATTCATGTACACTTCTGAAAGAAATCCTGTGAATAATGGGACAACTCAGAAGAAAGGAGTTCTGGAGATTGATACTCTGAATGCCATACTGGCTTAGAAAAAATATTGACTCAGCAAGTCAATATGATTTCTCAGAGTCTGTCTGGAATGCAAGCTGCATCAGGCAGTACTAAGGAAGCTTCATCTGAAGGAGAAGCTTATGACCCTGAGAATCCTGCAATGGAAGAGGTGAATTACATGGGAGATTCTTATGGGAACAATTATAATCCTTAATGGAGGAATCACGCTAATCTCTCATGGAAGGATCAATAGAAGCCTAATCAAGGCTTCAATAATAATAATGGTGGGAGAGCACGGTTTGGCAATAGCAAACCTTTTCCATCATCTTCTCAGCAAACAGACAGAGAATTCTAAGCAGAGCCATTCTGGCTTAGCAACCATAGTCTCTGATCTATCTAAGACCACACTAAGTTTCATGAATGAAACAAAATCCTCCATTAGAAATTTGGAGGCACAAGTGGGTCAGCTGAGTAAGAGAATTACTAAAACTCCTACTAGCACCCTTCCAAGCAATACAGAAGAAAATCCCAAGAGAGAGTGCAAGGCCATAACCATGACTAACATGGCTGAACCTGGAGAGAGTAAGGAAGACGTGATTCCTAGTGAGAAAAACCTCATGGGATGCCCTCTGAATGAAAAGAAGTTCCCCTTAAGGAACCAAGGGAATCTGAGGCTCGTACAGAGACCATAGAGATTCTATTGAACCTACTTCTGCCATTCATGAGCTCTGATGAGTATTCTTCCTCTAAAGAGGATGAAGATATTACTGAAGAGCAAGTTACTAAGTACCTGGGAGTAATCATGAAGCTGAATGCCAAGTTATTTGGTAATGAGACTCGGGAGGATGAACCCCCCTTGCTCACCAATGAACTGAATGACTTGATTAAGCAGACATTACCTCAGAAGAAACCGGATCCTAGAAAGTTCTTAATACCTTGTACAATAGGCACCATGACTTTTGAGAAGGCTCTGTGTGACCTAGGGTCAAGTATAAACCTCATGCCCCTCTCTGTAATGGAGAAATTAGAAATCTTTGAGGTGCAAGCTGCAAGAATCTCACTAGAGATGGCAGACAATTCAAGGAAACAGGCTTATGGACTTGTAGAGGATGTCTTGGTAAAGGTTGAAGGCCTTTACATACCTGTTGACTTCATAATCCTAGACACTGGGAAGAGTAAGGATGAAACCATCATCCTTGGCAGACCCTTCCTAGCCACAGCAAAAGCTGTGATTGATGTTGACAGAGGAGAGTTGGTTCTTCAAGTGAATGAGGACTACCTTGTATTTAAAGCTAAAGAATCTCCTTCTGTACACATAGAGAAGAAGTATGACAAGCTTCTCTCAATACAGAGTCAAATAGATCCCCCACATTCAAACTCTAAGTTTGGTGTTAGGAGGCCATTATCATGCTCTGAGTATCTGTGAGGCTCCATGAGAGCCCACTGTCAAGCTATTGACATTAAAGAAGCGCTTGTTGGGAGGCAACCCAATTTTTACTTATCTATGTTAAATTTCTATTATTATTTTATGTTTTCTCTAGGATGATGATCATGTGGAGTCACAAAAATAAAAGCTAAAATTAAAAAAAAATAGCATTGAAAATAGCACACTCTAGAGGATGAGCTTACTGGCGTTTAAATGCCAGTAAAGGTAGCAGAATGGGCGTTAAACGCCCAGTCTGGCACCATTCTGGGCGTTTAACGCCAGAAAAGGGCACCAGACTGGCGTTTAAACTCCAGAAAGGGAAGAAAAGTTGGTGTTTAACGCCAGAAAAAGAAGAAAAGCTGGCGTTAAACGCCAGAAATGGGCAACAACCTGGCATTTAACGCCAGGATTGGCACTCTAAAGAGCGTTTACACGCCCAAAATGGTGCAGGGATGAGAAATCCTTGACACCTCAGGATCTGTGGACCCCACAGGATCCCCACCTACTTCAACTCTCTCTCTCTCTTTTTCACAACTTTCCATAACACCCTTCCTCAAATATCCCTCACCAATCACCTCCAATTCTCTTCCCTATAACACCCACCTCACAATTTAAATTCAAATCCTTTCCCTCCAAAACCCAACCCCTAATACACGAACCAACCCCTCTCTCCACTCCTATATAAACCCCTCATCCCTCCTTCATTTTCAAACATCATAAACACTTCTTTCCCCCTTTTGTCCGAACCACTCACATCTCTCTATCTCCTCTATTTTCTTCTTATTCTCTTCCCTTCTTTCTTCTTTTGCTCGAGGACGAGCAAACCTTCTAAGTTTGGTGTGGGAAAAGCTAAAGCTTTTTATTTTTCCATAACCATTAATGGCACCTAAGACCGGAGAAACCTCTAGAAAGAGGAAAGGGAAGGCAAAAGCTTCCACCTCTAAGTCATGGAAGATGGAGAAATTCATCTCAAAGGTTGGACCAAGTCCTCATGGACATATGTGTGGAAGGAGTGCAGTGGAAAAGAGACTCCAAAGGCAAGCCAGTTCAATTGAGAAGGCTTGACCTCAAACCTGTGGCTAGGGGATGGTTGGAGTTCATCCAACGCTCTATCATTCCTACTAGTAACCAGTCTGAAGTTACAATAGATCGGGCTATCATGATCCATAGTATCATGAATCGAGAGGAAGTAGAAGTTCATGAGGTCATATCTCTATAACTCTACAAAGTGGCTGAGAAAACCTCCACTTTGGCAAGGTTAGCCTTCCCTCATCTCATTTGTCACCTCTGCAATTCAGCTGGAATTGTCATAGAGGAAGACACCATCATTGAAGAGGACAAGCCCATCACTAAGAAAAGGATAGAGCAAACAAGAGAGCCCACTTATGGACTTCAACAAGAGCATGAGGAAGTCCCTCATCAAGAAATCCTTGAGATGTCTCAAGGGATGCATTTTCCTCAACACAACTATTGGGAGCAAATCAACACCTCCTTAGGAGATTTGAGTTCTAATATGGAGCAACTAAAAATGGAGCACCAAGAGCACTCCATTATTCTCCAGGAAATTAGAGAGGATCAAATAGCCATGAGGGAAGAGCAACAAAGGCAAGGAAGAGACATAGAGGAGCTCAAGCATTCCATTGGATCTTCAAGAGGAAGAACTAGCCGCCATCACTAAAGTGGACCCGTTCTTTGATTCCCTTGTTCTTATCTTTATGTTTTTTTTTTTACTTTTATGCTTTATGTGCTATCTATGTTTGCATCTTCATTACATGATCATTAGTGTCTAGTGCCTATGCTTTAAAGTTATGAATGTCCTATGAATCCTTCACCTCTCTTAAATAAAAAAAATGTTTTCTGAAAAAGAAAAAGAAGTACATGAATTTCGAATTTTAAAATAGTTTAATTATTTTGATGTGGTGGCAATACTTTTTGTTTTCTGAATGAATGCTTGAACAGTGTATATTTTTGAATTTGTTGTTTATGAATGTTAAAATTGTTAGCTCCTAAAAGAATGATGAAAAAGGAAAAATGTTATTGATAATCTGAAAAATCATAAAATTGATTCTTGAAGCGAGAAAAAGCAGTGAAAAGCTTGCAGAAAAAAAAAGAGAAGAAAAAGAAAGAAAAAGAAAAGGCAAGAAAAAGCCAATATCCCTTTAAACCAAAAGGCTAGGGTAAAATAAAAAGGATCCAAGGCTTTGAGCATTAATGGATAGGAGGGCCCATAGGAATAAAATCCTAGCCTAAGCGGCTAAACCAAGCTGTCCCTAACCATGTGCTTGTGGCGTGAAGGTGTCAAGTGAAGAGCTTGAGACTGAGTGGTTAAAGTCGTGGTCCAAAGCAAAAAGAGTGTGCTTAAGAGTTTTGGACACCTCTAACTGGGGACTCTAGCAAAGCTGAGTCACAATCTGAAAAGGTTCACCCAGTCATGTGTCTGTGGCATTTATGTATCCAGTGGTAATACTGGAAAACAAAATGCTTAGGGTTACGGCCAAGACTCATAAAGTAGCTGTGTTCAAGAATCAACATACTAAAATAGGAGAATCAATAACACTATCTGGATTCTGAGTTCCTATAGATGCCAATCATTTTGAACTTCAAAGGATAAAGTGAGATGCCAAAACTATTCAGAAGCAAAAAGAGCTAATAGCCCCGCTCATCTAATTAAGACTGATCTTCATAGATGTTTTCGGAATTTATTGTATATTCTCTTCTTTTTATCTTATTATGTTCTTAGTTGCTTGGGGACAAGCAATAATTTAAGTTTGGTGTTGTGATGAGTGGATAATTTATACGCTTTTTAGCATTGTTTTTAGGTAGTTTTTAGTATGATTTAGTTAGTTTTTAGTATATAATTAGTAGTTTTTAAATAAAAATCACATTTCTGGACTTTACTATGAGTTTGTGTGTTTTTCTATAATTTCAGGTATTTTCTGGCTGAAATTGAGGGACCTGAGCAAAAATCTGATTCAGAGGTTGAAAAAGTACTGCAGATGCTGTTGGATTCTGACTTCCCTGCCCTCGAAGTGGATTTTCTAGAGCTACAGAAGTCCAATTGGCGCACTTTTAATTGGGTTAAAAGTAGACATCTTGGGCTTTCCAGCAATATATAATAGTCTATACTTTTCCCGAGATTTGATGGCCCAAACCGGCGTTCAAAGTCAGCCTAAAATTTCTGGCGTAAAACGCCCAAATTGGCACCAAAGCTGGCGTTTAACTCCAAGAAAGGCCTATGCATGTGAAAGCTTCAATGCTCAGCCCAAGCACACACCAAGTGGGCCCCGGAAGTGGATTTTTGTATCATTTACTTATTTTTGTAAACCCTAGGTTACTAGTTCATTATAAATAGGACATTTTACTATTGTATTTTAATCTATCTTTTAATCATGTTTTGATGATTGAACCCTCTTTGGGGAGGCTGGCCATTCGGCCATACCTAGACCTTCTTTCACTTATGTATTTTCTATGGTGGAGTTTCTACACCCCATAGATTAAGGTGTGGAGCTCTACTGTTTTTCATGAATTAATGCAATTAATACCGTTTTCTATTCAATTCACGCCTACTTTTTCTATAAGATATTCACTTGCACTTCAACCTGATAAATGTGATGATCTGTGACACTCATCATTATTCTCACTTATGAACGCGTGCCTAACAAACACTTCCATTCTATCTGCAATAGTTTGAGTGTGTATCTCTTAGCCTTCTGGTTCACGACGCATGGTTGCCTCTCCTGACAACAGAGCCTTCCATTCCGTGAGATCAGAGTCTTCGTGGTATAGGCTAGAACCATTGGCAGCATTCATGAGATCCGAAAAGTCTAAACCTTGTCTGTGGTATTCCGAGTAGGATCTGGGAAGGGAAGACTGTGACGAGCTTCAAACCTGCGAATGTGGGGCGCAAGTGACAGTGCGCAAAAGGACAATGGTCCTATTCCGACGCTAGCGGGAACTAACAGATGATTAGCCCTGCGGTGACAACGCAGATGGAATTATTTTCATCCGAGATGATCATACAGCTTGCCATGGAAGGAGGTAACGCATGGTTGGAAGAAGGCAGTAGGAAAGCAGAGGCTCAGAAGCAACAAAGCATCTCCATACGCTTATCTGAAATCCCACCAATGAATTACATAAGTATTTCTATCTTATTTTCTGTTTTAATTATGTTTTAATTATCAAAACATCATAACCATTTGAATCTGCCTGATTGAGATTTACAAGGATGACCATAGCTTGCTTCAAGCCGACAATCTCTGTGGGATCGACCCTTACTCACATAAGGTATTACTCGGATGACCCAGTGCACTTGCTGGTTAGTTGTGTGGAATTGCAAAAGTGTGATTGTGATTTCGTGCACCAAATATGCACAAAATCTAACAAACATGCAATCAATCATGCAAATGCAACAATGAACTAACAAAGAAAATTAAACATTGGTGTTGAGAAGAAAATAACTAACCCACGGAAGTTGGTATCGACCTCCCCACACTTGAAGATTGCACCGTCCTCGGTGCATGCAAAGATGTGCAAGTGGACGGCGTGCTACAATTGATGCGCTTTCTCCAAAGATTGTGCGGCGGGGCTTGTTTGGTGCCCCATTTAGGAGTGTTCTGTTCCCCTTCTTTGTGGCCATCCTGAAAGAAGAGAAAAAGGAAGAAAAATAACCCACAAACAAAGATATGAAAAGAAATAAAATATATGTAGGCTATTGCAAAATAATAAGGTTCTCAAATACATGGTAGCTACAACATATAGTTGAGAAAACAAAAGGATCCAAGGCTTTGAGCATTAATGGATAGGAGGGCCCACAGGAATAAAATCCTAGCCTAAGCGGCTAAACCAAGCTGTCCCTAACCATGTGCTTGTGGCGTGAAGGTGTCAAGTGAAAACTTGAGACTGAGCGGTTAAAGTCGTGGTCCAAAGCAAAAAGAGTGTGCTTAAGAGCTCTGGACACCTCTAACTGGGGACTCTAGTAAAGCTGAGTCACAATCTGAAAAGGTTCACCCAGTCATGTGTCTGTGGCATTTATGTATCCGGTGGTAATATTGGAAAAAAAAATGCTTAGGGTCACGGCCAAGACTCAAAAAGTAGCTGTGTTCAAGAATCAACATACTGAAATAGGAGAATCAATAACACTCTCTGGATTCTGAGTTCCTATAGATGCCAATCATTCTGAGCTTTAAAAGATAAAGTGAGATGCCAAAACTGTTCAGAAGCAAAAAAAGCTAATAGCCCCGCTCATCTAATTAAGACTGATCTTCATAGATGTTTTCGGAATTTATTGTACATTCTCTTCTTTTTATATTATTTTGTTTTTAGTTGCTTGGGGACAAGCAACAATTTAAGTTTGGTGTTGTAATGAGAGGATAATTTATATGCTTTTTAGCATTCGTTTTAGGTAGTTTTTAGTATGATTTAGTTAGTTTTTAGTATATAATTAGTAGTTTTTAAATAAAAATCACATTTCTGAACTTTACTATGAGTTTGTGTATTTTTCTATGATTTCAGGTATTTTCTGGCTGAAATTGAGGGACCTGAGCAAGAATCTGATTCAGAGGCTGAAAAAGGACTGCAGATGCTGTTAGATTCTGACCTCCCTGCACTCGAAGTGGATTTTCTGGAGCTACAGAATTCCAATTGGTGCGCTTTTAATTGCGTTGGAAAGTAGACATCTTGGGCTTTCCAGAAATATATAATAGTCTATACTTTGCTTGAGCTTTGATGGCCCAAACTGGCGTTCAAAGTCAGCCTAAAATTTCTGGTGTAAAACGCCCAAACTGGCACCAAAGCTGGCGTTTAACTCCAAGAAAAGCCTATGCACGTGAAAGCTTCAATGCTCAGCCCAACCACACACCAAGTGGGCCCCAGAAGTAGATTTCTGCATCATTTACTTATTTTTGTAAAATCCTAGGTTACTAGTTCATTATAAATAGGACCTTTTACTATTGTATTTTCATCTATCTTTTAATCATGTTTTGATGATTGAACCCTCTTTGGGAGGCTGGCCATTCAGCCATGCCTAGACCTTCTTTCACTTATGTATTTTCTATGGTGGAGTTTCTACACCCCATAGATTAAGGTGTGGAGCTCTGCTGTTCTTCATGAATTAATGCAATTACTACTGTTTTCTATTCAATTCATGCCTACTTCTTCTCTAAGATATTTACTCACACTTCAACCTGATGAATGTGATGATCCGTGACACTCATCATTATTCTCACTTATGAACGCGTGCCTGACAACCACTTCCGTTCTATCTGCGATAGCTTGAGTGTGTATCTCTTAGCCTCCTGGTTCGCGACGCATGGTTGCCTCTCCTAACAATAGAGCCTTCCATTCCGTGAGATCCGAGTCTTCATAGTATAGGCTAGAATTATTGCCAGCCTTTCTTGGGATTCGAAAAGTCTAAACCTTGTCTGTGGTATTTCGAGTAGGATCTGGGAAGTGATGACTGTGACAAGCTTCAAACCTGCGAATGTGGGGCGCAAGTGACAGTGCGCAAAAGGACAATGGTCCTATTCCGACGCTAGCGGGAACCGACAGATGATTAGCCCTGCGGTGACAGCGTAGATGGATTTGTTTTCATCCGAGAGGATCATACAGCTTGCCATGGAAGGAGCTAACGCATGGTTGGAAGAAGGCAGTAGGAAAGCAGAGGTTTAGAAGCAACAAAGCATCTCCATACGCTTATCTGAAATCCCAACAACGAATTACATAAGTATTTCTATCTTATTTTCTATTTTAATTACATTTTAATTATCAAAACCTCAAAACCATTTTAATTCGCCTGATTGAGAGTTACAAGGATGACCATAGCTTGCTTCAAGCCGACAATCTCCGTGGGATCGACCCTTACTCACGTAAGGTATTACTTAGATGACCCAGTGTACTTGCTGGTTAGTTGTGCAGAATTGCAGAAGTGTGATTGTAATTTCATGCACCAGAAAGCAACTAGAATAAGTAGAAAAGAGGGTAAAAGTAAGAGAGGAGAGGAGTGGAAGAGAAAAGAAAAGAAGAAGTTGAGAGAAGAGAAGAAAAGAAGTAAAGTGGGAGAAAACAGGGGTGTGCGCACGCACAGGTGTGTGTGCGTGCGCACACTATGAGGAAAGGGGAAGGTGTGCGAGCGCACCCACTATGCGAGCGCTCCTGGCAGAAGAGGGAGTAAGAAGTGTGCGTGCACACAAGGGTGTGCGCACGCACAGAAGATTTTTTTTTTGGGAAGGATCATGTGTGCGCACGCACACATGTCCGTGCGGGCGCACAAGAGCATAAGGGGTTGGGGTTCACACGCACAAGCTGTGCCAATGCTCCCACCAGAGTGGTTGCAAGTTGGCGTGCGGATGCACACGTCTGTGCTGCCGCACAGAGGGTGCGAAAAAGGGTATGTGTGTGTACGCACACATGGGTGCGCACGCACAGGTCGCAGAAAGCAGGGAAACGCGCGCACACAAGGCGTGCTGGCGCTGCAACCAGAGGGCAAAATCATGCGTATGTGTGCACACGAGTTGGTGCGCACGCTCAGGAAGCAGAAAATGAACGTTTTGTGCGCACGCACAAGTACGTGTGTCCGCACAAATGCCCTATTTTGCAAAAAAATTTCTTCAAAATTCTAAGGTACCAAGCCTTAGTTCAATCAAAACTCAACACCAAAACATGTAAGAACCCATAAATTCATGATCCAAACCAAAATTCACTTACAAATATCAAGATTAAACTAATTCTAAGCTAACCAACCAAACAAACATGCAATAAATCAAAATATATACAAAAAGAGAAGAGTAGGAACAATGTTACCAAGCACTTTTATTTAATGTCTTTAAGTTAGACAATTGGGAGAGCCCTTGCTATGGTGGCTTGTGCTTGACTTCCTCACCAATTTCTTGAATGTCCAATGTCCTCTAGGATCCCAATCCTAACCATTGACAAAAACAAAAGACAATCAAAAAGCAAGCTATTTACATATTAACATATTTACAATAACCAATAACTTTTCACCATTGCAACTCCCCGGTAATGGTGCCAAATTTGATAACGAGAATTCTTGTATGGTTCAGAATCAATCAAAGACAAGCATCACTTCATTGGTAGCATAGTCCAAACCAACAATGAATTCTCAAAATCAAATTTTAATGTCACAATACAAAATAACCGAGAGTATTTAGCTCCCGGGTCGTCTTCCCTAGGAGTTGCAATGAAATGTACAATTATTGGCTATGAGAGAGCATGGAGAATTGAGAATGCAAGCAAGAGAGCAAGAAATGTAAATAGCAAGGAATTGAAACAAGCATGCAAGGAATTGAAAAGAAAGCAATTAAAGGACAGTTGGCAAGATGTGGGTAATCTAGGTTTCCTATCCTAGTTGTGGACCACAAACATGGCAATTGTGTGGAGTCGATCCAAATCAATCAATCCTCCTTGAGAATTAGTCCAAAGACGTAATTGATCTCAATCCATAAGTCCTAGTCAACTCACTAATTACTTAGTGAAAGACTAGCGTCAATGGAAACCAAACCAATTAACTATTCTCACACAATGCGGAATAGACATCCACAACTCAATTCCACCCAAACATCCAATTTCTCAACCAAGAGTGTGAAAACTAAACATGCAAGGCAAGGAATTAAAAGTCAAAGCAATAAAATTCAAAGCAATTAAATGCAAGGAAAGAAAACTTAAAATGCAAGGAACCTCATGGCAAGCAATTGAGAGCTAAGGTTACCTATCCTAGCCATTGACCACAAACACATGATGATTATGAAGAGTTAATCCTACTTAGTCAACCTTACATCGAAGATAAGTCAAATAGGCATAGTTAATTTCAATCCATAAGTCCTATGTCAACGCTAGGGGTCACATAGAGTCAATAGAGATTAAATCAACTAACTACTCTAATATATCAAACAAGAATGGACATCAATGACTCAAGGATCACCAAAGTCAACAATTTCAAGCCAAGAGTGTAGAAAAAACTAATTAAAGACTAAGCCAAGCATTTTATCAAACACTTGGTGTGCATGAGAATAAAATAATATTAAAATACATTAAAATAAATTCTAAAGCTACCAAAGCAAGAAAGTGACAATAACAACTAGAGAAAGCAATAAATGACATGGAAACATAAATTTGCATTAATTAAAATTAAAGTAACAAAGAGTATCCATATGCATAAAAATGACAAAATAAAGGAAATAAGAAGAGAAATGAAGAAGAGTAAAGAAGCAATAACAATAAATGACAAGGAAAAGTAAATAGAAACAAGAATTAAATATAGAAATTACAAGAAAATAAACTAAGAAACCCTAATTCTAGAGAGAGGGGGGAGCTTCTCTCTCTAGAAAACTAAGCTAAAACATGATAAAAGCTAACCCTAATTGCCCCCCCTTAATTCCTCTTCACTTTGGCCTCAAATAGCTTCAGAAAATGAGTTGGATTGGGTTTTGGAGACCCAGAATTCGCCCCCAGCAATTTGCATTAATGAGCTCATGTGCAGGGACCTGTGCGGATGCACAGATGTGTGCGTCTGCACACATGCTGAATTCTGACTTGTGCGTATGCACAAGTACCTATGCGTACGCACACATAGACTTATGTCCATGATGAGCGGATAATTTATACGCTTTTTGGCATTGTTTTTACATAGTTTTCAGTATAATTTAGTTAGTTTTTAGTATATTTTTATTAGTTTTTAAATAAAAATTATATTTCTGGACTTTACTATGAGTTTGTGTATTTTTCTGTGATTTCAGGTATTTTCTGGCTGAAATTGAGGGACTTGAGCAAAAATCAGATTCAGATGTTGAAGAAGGACTGCAGATGCTGTTGGATTCTGACCTCCCTGCACTCAAAGTGGATTTTCTGGAGCTACAGAACTCCGAATGGCGCGCTCTTAATTGTGTTGAAAGTAGACATCCAGGGCTTTTCAGCAATATATAATAGTCCATACTTTGCTCGAGTTTAGATGACGCAAACTGGCGTTCAACGCCAGTTCCATGCTGCATTCTGGAGTTAAACGCCAGAAACAGGTTACAAATTGGCGTTCAACTCCAAGAGAAGCCTCTACATGTGTAAAGCTCAATGCTCAGTCCAAGCACACACCAAGTGGGCCCCAGAAGTGGATTTCTGCATTATTTACTCATTTCTGTAAACCCTAGTAACTAGTTTTGCATAAATAGAACTTTTTACTATTGCATTTACATCTTTAGTTACATCTTTAGATCACGTTTGGGGGCTGGCCATTCGGCCATGCCTGAACCTTCATCACTTATGTATTTTCAACGGTAGAGTTTCTACACACCATAGATTAAGGTGTGGAGCTCTGCTGTTCCTCATGAATTAATACAAAGTACTATCGTTTTTCTATTCAATTCAAGCTTATTCTAATTCTAAGATATTCATTCGCACTTCAATATGAATGTGATGATCGTGACAGTCATCATCATTCCCAACCTATGAACGCGTGCCTGACAACCACTTCTGTTCTACCTTAGATTGAATGAGTATCTCTGGGATTCCTTAATCAGAGTCTTCGTGGTATAAGTTAGAATCCATGGACGGCCATTCTTGAGATCCGAAAAGTCTAAACCTTGTCTGTGGTATTCCGAGTAAGATCTGGGAAAGGATGGCTGCGATGAGCTTCAAACTCGCGAGTGCTGGGCGTAGTGACAGACGCAAAAGGATCAATGGATCCTATTCCAGTATGATCGAGAACCGACAGATAATTAGCCATGCAGTGACAGTGCATTGGACCATTTTCACTGAGAGGACAGGATGTAGCAATTGACAACGGTGATGCCTAACATACAGCTTGCCATAGAAAGGAGTATGAATGATTAGATGAAGACAATATGAAAGCAGATGTTCAGGAGGAACGAACGCATCTCTATACGCTTATCTGAAATTCCCACCAATGAATTACATAAGTATCACTATCTTTATTTTATATTTTATTTATATTTTAATTATCAATTCACCATAATCAATTGAATCCGCCTGACTGAGATTTACAAGGTGACCATAGCTTGCTTCAAGCCGACAATCTCCGTGGGATCGACCCTTACTCACGTAAGGTTTATTACTTGGACGACCCAGTGCACTTGCTGGTTAGTTGTGCGAACTTGTGACAAAGAACTAAGATCATGAACGAGCGTATTGAGTTTCTAGTGCCGTTACCAAGGAATGGAACCGTCAAGATTTCCGCGCACCAAGTTTTTGGCGCCGTTGCCAGGGATTGTTCGAGTTTGGACAACTGACGGTTCATCTTGTTGCTCAGATTAGGTAATTTTATTTTATTTTTAAGCTTTTTTATTTCTTATTTTTGAAAAATACAAAAAAAAATTCTCCTTTTTCATTTTTTTCCCAAAATAATTTTCGAAAAATCCAAAAAAATTTTTAATAAAATCATAAAATCAAAAATAAGTTTGTGTTTCTTGTTTGAGTCTTGAGTCAAATTTTAAGTTTGGTGTCAATTGCATACATTTAGTTTTCTTTTAATTTTCGAAGAACACATGCATTGAATTTCTTTTCTTGTTCTTCATGATCTTCAAGTTGTTCTTGACAAGTCTTCTTGTTTGATCTTCATATTTTCTTGTTTTGTGTCTTTCGTTGTTTTCCATATGCATTCTTGCATTCATAGTGTCTAAAAATTAAAAATTTCTAAGTTTGGTGTCTTGCATGTTTTCTTTTATTGAAAATTTTTCAAAAATACATACTTGATGTTCATCATGATCTTCAAAGTGTTCTTGGTGTTCATCTTTGCATTCAAAGTGTTCTTGCATGTTTCCTTTGTTTTGATCCAAAATTTTTGTGTCTTGAGTCTTTTTGATGTTTTTCTCTTTCCTTATTAAAATTCAAAAATAAAAAAAAATATCTTTTCCTTATCTCACTCATAATTTTCGAAAATTTGATTTGATTTAATCAAAAGTTTCAAAAATTTAATCGTTTCTTATGAGTCAAAACAAATTTTCAATTTAAAAATTCTATATTTTTCAATTCTTTTTCAAAAATCAAATCTTTTTCACTTTTTCTTTCATAAATTTCGAAACTTTCAAAATTATTTTCAAAATCTTTTTCTTATTTTTATTTCATATTTTCGAAATTAATGTGATTGATTCAAAATTTTTAAGTTTGTTACTTGCCTAATAAGAAAGGTTCAATCTTTAAACTCTAGAATCATATCTTTTTAGTTTCTTGTTAGTCAAGTAATCAACTTTGATTTCAAAAATCAAATCTTTTCAAAATTAATTTTCAAATCTTTTTCAATTAATCCTATCCTTTTGTTTCAATCATATCTTTTTCAAAACTACCTAACTAATTCTCTCTCTAATTTTTGAAAATCCCTCCCCTCTTTTTCAAAATTCCTTTTTAATTAACTATTTGTTTTAAATTTAATTTAATTTGATTTAATTTTCCTTGATTAATTTTTGAAATTTTAATTTTAATTTTAAATTAAAAACAAAAGTATTTTTATTTTAATTTATTTAATTTTTGAAAATTCTTTTCTCTCATCTCCTTCTAATTATTTTATTTATCTACTAACACTCCTCTTTTTCTTAAAAATTCGAACCCTCTCCATCTTTCTGTGTTCGAATTTCTTTTCTTCCTCTACTCACATAAAGGAATCTCTATACTGTGACATAGAGGATTCCAAATTTTCTTTTCTGTTCTCTTCTTTTTCATATGAGCAGGAACAAGGATAAAAAAATTCTTGTTGAAGCTGATCCTGAACCTGAAAGAACTCTGAAGAGGAAGCGAAGGGAAGCTAAAGCACAACTCTCTGGAGAAAATCTGACAGAAATTTTCAAAAAAGAAGGAGGCATGGCCGAAAATAATAACAATGCAAGGAAGATGCTTGGTGACTTTACTGCACCTAGTTCCAATTTACATGGAAGAAGCATCTCAATCCCTGCCATTGGAGCAAACAATTTTGAGCTGAAACCTCAACTAGTTTCTCTGATGCAACAGAATTGCAAGTTTTATGGACTTCCATCCGAAGATCCCTTTCAATTCTTGACTGAATTCTTGCAGATCTGTGATACTGTTAATATCAATGGGGTTGATCCCGAGGTCTACAGGCTTATGCTTTTCCCATTTGCTGTAAGAGACAGAGCTAGAATATGGTTGGACTCTCAACCTAAAGACAGCCTGAACTCTTGGGATAAGCTGGTCACGGCTTTCTTAGCCAAGTTCTTTCCTCTTCAAAAGCTTAGCAAGCTTAGAGTGGATGTTCAAACCTTCAGACAAAAGGAAGGTGAATCCCTCTATGAAGCTTGGGAGAGATACAAGGAATTGACTAAAAAGTGTCCTTCTGACATGCTTTCAGAATGGACTATCCTGGATATATTCTATGATGGTCTATCTGAATTATCAAAGATGTCATTGGACTATTCTGCAGGTGGATCCATTCACCTAAAGAAAACGCCTGCAGAAGCTCAAGAACTCATTGACATGGTTGCAAATAACTAGTTCATGTACACTTCTGAAAGGAATCCTGTGAGTAATGGGACACCTATGAGGAAGGGAGTTCTTGAAATTGATACTCTGAATGCCATATTGGCTCAAAATAAAATAATGACTCAGCAAGTCAATATGATTTCTCAGAGTCTGAATGGATTGAAGGAATCATCCAACAGTACTAAAGAGGCATCTTCTGAAGAAGAAGCTTATGATCCTGAGAACCCTGCAATAGCAGAAGTGAATTACATGGGTGAACCCTATGGAAACACCTATAATCCCTCATGGAGAAATCATCAAAATTTCTCATGGAAGGATCAACAAAAGCCTCAACAAGGCTTTAATAATAGTGGAAGAAACAGGTTTAGCAATAGCAAACCTTTTCCATCATCCACTCAGCAACAGACAGAGAATTCTGAGTAGAATCCATCTAGCTTAGCAAATATAGTCTCTGATCTATCTAAGGCCACTGTGAGTTTCATGAATGAAACAAGGTCCTCCATTAGGAATTTGGAGGCACAAGTGGGCCAGCTGAGTAAAAGAGTCACTGAAATCCCTCCAAGTACTCTCCCAAGCAATACAGAAGAAAATCCAAAAAGAGAGTGCAAGGCCATAGCCTTACATGATGTGGCCGAACCCAAAGAGGAGGAGAAGAACGTGAATCCTAGTGAGGAAGACATCCTGGGATGTTCAGTGACCAATAAGGAGTATCCTTTTGAGGAACCAAAGGAATCTGAGGCTCATCTAGAGACCATAGAGATTCCATTGAACCTTCTTCTGCCCTTCATGAGCTCTGATGAGTATTCTTCTTGCTTAGTTTAGTAACTATACTTGCAACGAGAGTTTACTATAACTTCTAAACCATCAGAAGGCTCTATGTGACCTTGGGTCAGGAATAAACTTAATGCCACTCTCTGTAATGGAGAAACTAGGGATCTTTGAGGTGCAAGCTACTAGAATCTCATTAGAGATGGCAGATAACTCAAGAAAATAGGCTTAAGGACAAGTAGAGGACGTGTTAGTAAAGGTTAAAGGCCTTTACATCCCTGCTGATTTTATAATCCTAGACACTGGAAAGGAGGAGGATGAATCCATCATCCTTGGAAGACCCTTCCTAGCCACAGCAAGAGCTGTGATTGATATGGACAGAGGAGAGTTGGTCCTTCAACTGAATGAGGACAACCTTGTGTTTAAAACTCAAGGATCTCCTTCTGTAACCATGGAGAGGAAGCATGAAATGCTTCTCTCACTGCAGAGTCAACCAAAGCCCCCACAATCAAACTCTAAGTTTGGTGTTGGGAGGCCACAACCAAACACTAAGTTTGGTGTTGAACCCCCACATTCAAACTCTAAGTTTGGTGTTGGGATGTTCCAACCTTGCTCTGATTATCTGTGAGGCTCCATGAGAGCTCACTGTCAAGCTATTGACATTAAAGAAGCGCTTATTGGGAGGCAACCCAATGTTATTTAATCATATCTATTTTATTTTCTTTTTGTTATTTCGTGTTTTATTAGGTTGATGATCATGTGAAGTCACAAAAACTACTGAAAAATAAAAAAAACAGAATGAAAAATAGCATTGAAAACAGCACACCCTGGAGGAGAGCAGTCTGGCATTTAAACGCCAGAAACAAGCATCTGTCTGGCGTTTAACGCTAGAAACAGGCACCAAGCTGGTGTTTAACGCCAGAAACAAGCATCTACCTGGCATTAAATGCCAGAAACAAGCTACAGTTGGGCATTTAACGCCAGAAACAAGCAGCAGTCTGGCGTTAAACGCTAGGATTGCACAGCAAGGGCGTTTTACATGCCTAATTGGAGCAGGGATGTTAAGTCCTTGACCCCACTTGATCTGTGGACCCCACAGGATCCCCACATTTTCTTCTCTCCTCTTCACACCTTTTCATAACTCTCTTCCCCAAATACCCTTCACCAATCACCTCAATCTCTCTTTCCCATCACCTCTTCACCACTCACATCCATCCTCTCTTCCCCATAAACCCCACCTACCTTCAAAATTCAAACTAACCTCCCTCCCGAACCCAACCCTAATGGCCGAACCATACACCCCCTCACTCCTATATAAACCCCTCACTCCTTCTTCATTTTCACACAACACAACCCCCTCTTCTTACCCTTGGCCGAATACACCTTCTCCCTCCATCTCCTCTTTTTTTTCTTCTTCTCCTTCTTTCTTTCTTCTTTTGCTCGGGGACGAGCAAACATTTTAAGTTTGGTGTGGTAAAAGCATAGCTTTTTATTTTTCCATAACCATTTATGGCACCTAAGGCCAGAGAAACCTCTAGAAAGAGGAAAGGTAAGGCAATTGCTTCCACCTCTGAGTCATGGGAAATGGAGAAATTCATCTCAAAGGTCCATCAAGACCACTTCTATGAAGTTGTGGCCAAGAAGAAAGTGATCCCTGAGGTTCCTTTCAAGCTCAAAAAGAATGAGTATCCGGAGATCCGACTTGAGATCCAAAGATGAGGTTGGGAAGTTCTCACCAACCCCATTCAATAAGTCGGGATCCTAATGGTTAGAGTTCATTCAACGCTCAATCATTCCTACTAGTAACCGGTCTGAAGTTACTATAGACCGGGCCATCATGATCCATAGTATCATGATTGGAGAGGAGGTGGAAGTTCATGAGATTATACCTCAAGAACTTTACAAGGTGGCTGACAAGTCCTCCACTTGGGCAAGGTTAGCCTTTCCTCACCTCATATGCCACCTCTGCAATTCGGCTGAAATTGACATAGAGGGAGACATCCTCATTGAAGAGGACAAGCCCATCACTAAGAAAAGGATGGAACAAATAAGAGATCATGGACCTCAACAAGAGCATGAGGAAATTCCTCACCATGAAATCCCTGAGATGCCTCCAGGGATGCACTTTTCTCCACAAAACTATTGGGAGAAAATCAACACCTCCCTAGGAGAATTAAGTTCCAACATGGGACAACTAAGGGTGGAGCACCAAGAGCACTCCATCATCCTCCATGAGATTAGAGAAGATCAAAGAGCTATGAGGGAGGAGCAACAGAGGCAAGGAAGAGACATAGAGGAGCTCAAAAGCACCATTGGTTCTTCAAGAAGAGGAAGACGCCACCCTCACTAAGGTGGACTCATTCCTTAATCTCCTTGTCTATTTATTTTACTGTTTTTCAATTTTTGAGCTTCATGTTTTATTTATGTTTGTGTCTTTACTATATGATCACTAGTGTCTAAGTGTCTATGCCTTAAAGTTATGAATGTTCTATGAATCCATCACCTTTCTTAAATGAAAAAATGTTCTAAAAACAAAAGAACAAGAAGTACAGGGTTTCGAATTCATCCTTGAAACTAGTTTAATTATTTTGATGTGGTGACAATACTTTTTGTTTTCTGAATGAATGCTTGAACAGTGCATATGTCTTTTGATATTGTGGTATATGAATGTTAAATATGTTGGCTCTTGAAAGAATGATAAAAAGGAGAAATGTTATTTGATAATCTAAAAAATCATAAAAATGATTCTTAAAGCAAGAAAAAGCAGTGAATACAAAAGCTTGCAAAAAAAAATAGCGAAAAGAGAGAGAGAGAGAGAGAGAAAGAAAAAGAAAAAAAAGCAAGCAGAAAAAGGCAATAGCCCTTAAAACCAAAAGGCAAGGGTAATAAAAAGGATCCAAGACTTTGAGCATCAGTGGATAGGAGGGCCTAAAGGAATAAAATCCTGGCCTAAGCGGCTAAACCAAGCTGTCCCTAACCATGTGCTTGTGGCGTGAAGGTGTCAAGTGAAAACTTGAGACTAAGCGGTTAAAGTCGAGGTCCAAAGAAAAAAGAAAAGTGTGCTTAAGAACCCTGGATACCTCTAATTGGGGACTCTAGCAAAGCTGAGTCACAATCTGAAAAGGTTCACCCAGTTATGTGTCTGTGGCATTTATGTATCCGGTGGTAATACTGGAAAACAAAGTGCTTAGGGCCACGGCCAAGACTCTAATTGGGGACTTTAGCAAAGCTGAGTCACAATCTGAAAAGGTTTACCCAATTATGTGTCTGTGACATTTATGTATCCGTTGGTAATACTGGAAAACAAAGTGCTTAGGGCCACGGCCAAGACTTATAAAGTAGCTGTGTTCAAGAATCAACATACTGAACTAGGAGAATCAATAACACTATCTGAACTCTGAGTTCCTATAGAAGCCAATCATTCTGAACTTCAATGGATAAAGTGAGATGCCAAAACTATCCAAGAGGCAAAAAGCTACAAGTCCCGCTCATCTGATTGGAGCTATGTTTCATTGATAGTTTGGTAAAGTTTCATTGATATTTTAGAATTTATAGTATATTCTCTTCTTTTTATCCTATTTGATTTTCAGTTGCTTGGGGACAAGCAACAATTTAAGTTTGGTGTTGTGATGAGCGGATAATTTATACGCTTTTTGGCATTGTTTTTACATAGTTTTCAGTATAATTTAGTTAGTTTTTAGTATATTTTTATTATTTTTTAAATAAAAATCACATTTCTGGACTTTACTATGAGTTTGTGTATTTTTCTGTGATTTCAGGTATTTTCTGGCTGAAATTGAGGGACTTGAGCAAAAATCAGATTCAGAGGTTGAAGAAGGACTGCAGATGCTGTTGGATTCTAACCTCCCTGCACTCAAAGTGGATTTTCTGGAGCTACAAAACTCCAAATGGCGCGCTCTCAATTGTGTTAGAAAGTAGACATCCCGAGCTTTCCAGCAATATATAATAGTCCATACTTTGCCCGCGTTTAGACGATGCAAACTGGCGTTCAACGCCAGTTTCATGCTGCATTTTGGAGTTAAACGCCAGAAACAGGTTGCAAAGTGGAGTTAAATGCCAGAAACAGGTTACAAATTGGCGTTCAACTCCAAGAGAAGCCTCTACACGTGTAAAGCTCAATGCTCAGCCCAAGCACACACCAAGTTGGCCCCAGAAGTGGATTTCTGCATCATTTACTCATTTCTGTAAACCCTAGTAACTAGTTTAGCATAAATAGGACTTTTTACTATTGTATTTATATCTTTAGTTACATCTTTAGTTTCATCTTTAGATCACGTTTGGGGGCTGGCCATTCGGCCATGCCTGAACCTTCATCACTTATGTATTTTCAACGGTAGAGTTTCTACACACCATAGATTAAGGTGTGGAGCTCTGCTGTTCCTCATGAATTAATACAAAGTACTATCATTTTTCTATTCAATTCAAGCTTATTCTAATTCTAAGATATTCATTCGTACTTCAATATGAATGTGATGATTGTGACAATCATCATCATTCCCAACCTATGAACGCGTGCCTGACAACCATTTCCGTTCTACCTTAGATTCAATGAGTATCTCTGGGATTCCTTAATCAGAGTCTTCGTGGTATAAGTTAGAATCCATGGACGGCCATTCTTGAGATCCGAAAAGTCTAAACCTTGTCTGTGGTATTCCGAGTAGGATCTGGGAATGGATGGCTGCGACGAGCTTCAAACTTGCGAGTGTTGGGTGTAGTGACAGACGCAAAAGGATCAATAGATCCTATTCCAGTATGATCGAGAACCGACAGATGATTAGCCATGCAGTGACAGCGCATTGGACCATTTTCACTGAGAGGACAGGATGTAGCCATTGACAACGGTGATGCCTAACATACAGCTTGCCATAGAAAGGAGTATGAATGATTGGATGAAGACAATAGGAAAGCAGAGGTTCAGGAGGAACGAACGCATCTCTATACGCTTATCTGAAATTCTCACCAATGAATTACATAAGTATCACTATCTTTATTTTATATTTTATTTATATTTTAATTATCAATTCACCATAATCAATTGAATCCGCCTGACTGAGATTTACAAGGTGACCATAGCTTGCTTCAAGCCGACAATCTCCGTGGGATCGACCCTTACTCACGTAAGGTTTATTACTTGGACGACCCAGTACACTTGTTGGTTAGTTTTGCGAAGTTGTGACAAAGAACTAAGATCATGAACGAGCGTATTGAGTTTCTAGCGCCGTTACCAAGGAATGGAACCGTCACGATTTCCGTGCACAAGTCCACTATACCAAATTGTATATCATTTTGAAGCCCCAGACGTTAGCTTTCCAATGCCACTAGAACTGCCTCATTTGGACCTCTGTAGCTCAAGTTATGACCAATTTAGTACAGAGAGGTCAGGGCTGGCAGCTTTCCAAATCTCATTTTCTTTATGATTTCTTCCCCTTTTAGATGCTCTTGCTTCACTTCTTCAACCCATACTTGCCTTGGAAACCTAAAATCACTTAACAAATACATCAAGGTACCACATAGGATTAAAGTGAATTAAAATTGACTAAATTAAGCACAAAAGAGCATGTTTTCACTCTTAAGCACAATTTAGGAAGAAATCTCAAAAGCATGCTATTTAGATGAATAAATGTGGGCTTATGTGATGAAATCCACCCAAATCAAACCAAAAGATATCGTAAAATATGGACTCATCAATTCACCAAGCCTTGATGAAGTTCTTCACAAGCTTTGAGCTCCCAAAGTTGATCCTCTTCTATGCTGGGATCCCAAATCTAGTTTCTACACCCGTCTTTAAGTTGATCATCATTGTTCCAACCGGGTGACAAGCAATCCAAATTCTCAATAAAGCATCCCAACAACTTCCTAGACCCAATCAGTTGAGAACTATACTAACCATTGTAATTAGGCCTTGAGCTTCTAACCATAATGAACTTTGAATGGCAATTCCAACCACTAACCATCCCTTTTTTTCTCTTAAAGCTACAAAGAGCTCTAAGTTGTCCATCTATCTCAAGGAAACCGTATGCAAGCGAGAAATTAAAGCTTAAGGAGTAGAGATTTATCCACTTGAATGAAAGGACGGATGGTGATGGTTTCGGGAGAGGTGTCTCGAATGGCGGCCTTGCCAATGTATGCTTCACTCTCTTAGACTCCTCTTTGATGATCTCCACCTCTTGAAAAGCTTCTTCAACATCAACCTTTTTCTCAAGTTCAATGGGAGAGGATTCAATTGTAGATAAAAACTCATCAATTATTGAATCCATCTCATGATCAACCTCCTCAAATTCTTTAACCAAGATATGCCTTGGAGGTTGCACACCCTCCTCAACATCAAATTCAAACGTCTTGGAAGGAGGCTCTATGACTTGAGATTCCCATGGAGGTTCCGCATCTCCTAAGTCTTCAACCACTTACTCTTCTTCGATAATTTCGGCTTTCTCCACTTGCTCTAGTACAAAATCCAGCTCCTCCTTGATGACTTCCACCTCTTGACACTTTTCTTCAATTCCCACTATCTTGTTAACTTCTTCCAACTCTTCCTCATTGATCAAGTCATGTGTTAGAGGGTGTATACATTCCTTCTCAACATTGGTCTCATATCCGATGGAAGAAACTTCAACAAGATTCCTATTGTCTGATAAGAAGAACTATTGTCGATCTAGAATTTCTCAAAATAGAATATGTTCGTTGCAAGTATAGTCTAGACGTGTGCGTCCGCACACTCGGCTAAAAATTGACCTGTGCGTACGGACAGGTGCTTGTGCGCATGCACACATAGAAATTCTCGCTTGTGCGCACGCATACAGGGCTGTGTGCACGCACACTTTGCTGTGTGTGCTTTTCCTTATTTTCTTCATGTTTTCTCCCTTGTACATGCTTTCTTCCACTTTTGCCTAGCCAACCTTGCTTAAATGACCTGAAATCACTCACGAAACAGATCACAGCATTAAATGACACAAAAGTGGGATTAAGTTGCTCTATTAAAGCACAAAAATGCATGTTTTCACATTTAAGTTAAAATTAGGGATCAAACACAAAAGTATTCTATTTTGGTGCTTAAGTGTGAGTTCATGTGCTAGAATCCATCCAAATTGAATCAAAATATACCATCAAATATGAACTCATCATTGTCACTTGGTGTAGATTTATCTTCAATGATGGAACTTCCCTTTTGTTCAACCTCCCCTAATTCTTCAACTATTCCTTCATCTTCAAAGGTCTCTCCTACCTCTACCTTTTGGGCCTCCTCTTGCTTATCTTGAAGTATGGATGCGTGAATCCAATCCATTAAGTCCCTAAGACGATCCATTCTCTTTTGTTCCATGTTACCAGCATAATTGGGATCGTATTGCTCTTAGATTGATGGATATGGGTGAAAAGGAAGTGCACTAGAGCTCGAGGGTTAAGTATTGGGGGGTAGAGTGTAGATCCACACAGGATATAAGAGCTTGGAGAGTAGAGGTGAAACCAGTGAGAGTAGAGGTAAGTGTGGTTTGAAGCTCTCTTTGCCCTTGGCGAATAACACTAAAGGTATCATCTATGAGAACTTGGGGTGGATAAGAGGGTTCATTTGTTAGGAGAAAGGGCTCATAATATGAAGGTGGTTCTTCTTGATAAGGATATGGAGATGGTGTATATTGAGGTGGTGGTTCTTAGGGGTAATTTTGTTGGAATGTGGGTGGTTCTATGTATGGTTCATATGGCTCATATGGTGGTTGGTATGGTGGATAAGGGTTAGGGTCATATGGAGGTAAATGGTAGAAAGGGGCTTGTGAGTATGGTGATTCAAAGCTATGTTGAAGAGGGGGTTCATAGGCATATGGTGGTGGTTGTTGATTGTCACAAAGAGGTCCACCATATCCATTGTCTTGGTATGCATCTTGGAATGGCTCTTGCTCATAGTAAGTTGGAAGGGGTTGTTGCCAAGATGGTTGTCCATAAGCTTGAGGCTCCTCCCACCTTTGATTGTCCCAACCTTGATGCATGTTCTCATTGTAGCTTCTATTTCCTACAACATAATTTGAACCAAACTTATAGCCAAAGGGATGAGAATTCATAGTAGTAAATAAAAATAATAACTAATAAAAATAAGCAACAAAGTCCTAAAACTAACAAAAGCTAACAAACAAGCAAAAGGTAAATATATACAATAACCAATAATAAGGCACACGTTTTCAATTTCCTGGCAACGGCGCCATAAACTTGACGGAGGAAAAATGTCGGTAAAGATTTTCACAAAAATGATCGCGTTGCAAGTATAGTTCTAAACCGACAATTAAACCTCAATCAATATTTAGATTGTTTGTCACAAATACAAACCCAATAAAAATAAACCAAAGTATTTAAACCTCGGGTCGTCTCTCAGGGAATTGCAAGGAAGTATATTTATTATTGGTTATGAGATTATCTTTTTGGGTTTTGAGTTTAATAAGAAAGGAATGTAAATAACAAGCAAATGAACTAACAACTAAGAAAAATTCCTAACAAGGGTTGGGAGTTGGAATTCCTATCCTCATTATCATTGTCAATTGTGGTGGTAATTACAAATTGCTCCCACTTAATTAACCTCTAACAATTGAAGGAAAGTCAAGTGAGCAAGTCAACTTGAGTTCACAAATCCTAATCAAAGACTAAAGTTAGTGAAGCTCAAGCTAACTAGCAACTTTCAGTCACTAACCAACAAGAGATTTTGACAATTCAAGAGTCTCCAAATTACTCAATTCGAGCTAAGAATATAAAGATCTAATTTAAAATCCTACCAAGCATTTTATCAAACACTTGGTAGGCACAAAATAAAAGCATGATAAAGTTAACAAGGAATATTAAATTTAAACAACCAATTGCAAGCATCAATGACTAACAATTAAAGAGAGTAACAATAAACATGGAAAACATAAATTGTATTAAAAGAAATCAAATGTAACAAGAGCTCATAAATATAAAAATAACGAAAAAGGGAAATTAACAAGAGAAGAAGATGAACTAACGTGCTTAAACAAATAAAAGTAAGACAAAAACTAAATTAAAGGAAGATTGAACCTGAACCTAAAGAGAAATTGAAAGAAGAAACCCTAAACCTAGAGAGAGGAGAGAGCCTCTCTCTCTCTCTCTAGAATTCTACATCTAAACCTAAAATTGTGTGAGTGAAAGTTGAATGATTGATTTCCCTTCCAGCTCCACCTTGCAGTCTCTAATCAGTATTTTCGGGCCTAAAACTAGGTCCAAAGCAGCCCAAAAATCGCCCCCAGCGTTTTTTGTTTAATGCAGCATGTGACGCTCTGTCACGCGTACGCGTCAGCCATGCGTATGCGTCGCTGAACAAATTTCTGGTCACGCGTACGCGTCATCCACGGGTACGCGTCGCTTGCCTCTTGCACTGGTCACGCATACGCGTCGTTCATGCGTGCGCGTCGCTACCAGATTCTCAAAACCTCAATTTCTTGTGTTCCTTCCACTTTTGCATGCTTCTTTTCCATCCTCTAAGCCATTCCTGCCCTGGAAAACCTGAAAACGTTGAACACACATATCACGGCATCGAATGGTAATAAGAGAGGATTAAAATTAGCAAATTTAAGGCCAAAGAAGCATGTTTTCAATTATAGCACAAAATCAAGAAGAAAAATGTAAAACATGCGATTTATATGCATAAGTGTGAGAATAATAGATAAAATCTACTCAATTCAATACAAAATAAACCGTAATATAACGGGTTATCAATGGTAAATATTAAGAAGTCCATGTTTTTACCCTCCAAAAACATAAGTCAGATGATTATAGCTTGTTGTTTGCTACAAAATTTTATTCAGATAAATATGAATACGGATCTCGAAGAGCAAACTAGCATCTTAGATGAATATCTTCCTGTTGGAGAGGAAGCACTAGAAGAGCTTATTGATGTAATCGAGAATACCAATAAGCAGACATAACAGTAGAATAACATGGCAATTGAAATGTATAAAGAGTGGCGAGCTAGTTGTACGGAATAGGGATAGCTACTACTGTGAGTTTGACTGTTATTATTGTACTTGGCATTAAATTTGTGATGTAAAACCTACTATTGTGTTTGTCGCAATGTCCCTGTTCGGGACATTGTAATTCAAAGGCAACCAAGAGATGAGAAAAATAATCATCATTTTTAAAAGAAATTGTGGTATGAGATTTAGAGTGGCCATCAATTAATTTTCCATAAGAATGGAATGGCTGACTGGATGCCAAAAATAAAAAAAATCTGCCAAATCAGAATTTAGAGTTCAGGAGTTAATTACGAATAAGGAAGGTATTCGTACTCTATATTGTTTGTTTTTAAACATTTATCTTT
>NC_029785.2:112789289-112822689 GCF_000816755.2 Arachis ipaensis | reverse complement strand
TAACCTTAAGAATATTAAAAAGAAATAATTTAATTGGTACCCTAATTTCTTTTAAGGTTTAATTATTCTGCAGGTCCCTATAGTTTTACCGAATTTTTAATTAGGTCCCTATACTTTTTTTCTTTTCAATTGGGTCCTTAGACGTTAATTTTTTTTAATTTAGTCCCTGCCGTGACAAAATCGTTTGAGATAACAGAATATTCTGTTAAAAAATCGAATATTCTTATAATTGGGTTAAAAAAGCAAACTGAACCCACCTCCAAATTTTCAAAATCCCAAAACTACCTTTGACATTTTGTAGAACCCTATCCAGCGCTTGTTCTCTGAAGTCAGTGGCGTTTCTTCTCTGTTCGCTGGTGTCGTCGTCCATCTGCGTTGTCGTCGTCCTTGGCGACATGAGCATCTGTCGTCGTCCGTCATCCTTGGTCTGTCCTGCACTGCTCTGCGCTATTAGTGGCAACTCCATAACACAGACGTCACTATCGAAGTCTTGTTTACCTCCACAGCTTTGGAGGAAGCTCTTCAATTTCTCTTAAATTGAATTCATTGAGTTGAAGAATTCAAAAAAGAAAGAAGAACGAAATCAAAAATGGGTAATCAGAAGCAGATTTTCAAAGAGCCCCAATTTGCACCCTTTCTCACTTCACGTTCCAACATCGACCTCAAGGTGCAAAATTCTCCTAATTAGCCTTTTCAATTTTGCGTCTTATCTCAATTTAGGGTTTTAAATTTCACTGCAATGTGCCTAATTCCCCTTCATGTATTCCGTTTTTTGGATAAATGGTGAAATTTGAGTGTGAGAAAACTAAGTTAAGGGTTTAGGATTTTTAATTTTTGTTCTTTTGTGGTAATTCAGGATAAGTGACGAAATTTGAGCATTAGCAATTGCATTAAAGAATCCAAAGAAAAGTCCAGGATTCCTAGAATAAGGCTACGGCCCCTACTGCTATCCTAGTTGCTGCAATGCCATTGTTGTTTCTGGGGAAGATGCTACCCCTGTCACGACTATGATTCATCAACCTGATCCTTCTGTTGCTGTGGGTGGTTCCTCTCAAAATGACGAAGATGCTAAAATTCCTCTGCGGTATGCAAATTGATGTCACTAATTTTATATGGATTATTGCAATTAAATTATGTGGATTAAGATTGTAATTCTAGTTAAAACTGTTGTATGCCTTAACAAAATAAGAAAGGTATTTTGTTACTTTTGAATTGTTCTGAGACTTGGTTGCTTTTGTTCATCTTCTCCCTAAGTACAATGCAATGATTTTAGAAGCACTGTCAGCTCTAAAAGATGCTAAATCTGACCTAAATGTCATTGTTAACTTCATTGAGGTCAGATTATGAACTTATAGCAAGTGAAGGTAGCAGTGAAGAAAGTGATGCTAATTCTCAGAATGTAAGTTAGTTTACTTGTCAACTTACCACTGTATTTCCAAGACGTTTCTGTAGTTTTCAATCCAGACATTAGTTCAGTACGAGTTACCTATGGTAGCGATTATTTACAATAATGGAGGGGTATATAGTGGTGACCGGAGAATCCCCGAAGAGATAAATGGACCTCACAAAGATGATCCTACTCCGACTTCCTTTGTTTCGAAAGCAGGCTACCATGCTTTGGTTGAAACTTTTGGTAGAAAAGACTATCATATTGGGACCCCTAATGAACTCAAGTCTGCTCTTTATTGTTGATCCTATGCTGGTTGTGGGAGGCTACAACACAAGAACTGATTTCTAGATTATCTGTATAACACTGAAATTACGTTTCCTATGGTTTTTGTTTTTAGATTTCAAATTTTAATAACACAAATTACATAGCCTTGTGATTTTTTATGGTGTACCATAATATGATAAAGACACAAACTATATTCCATGAATCCACACAAATGTAAAATATTACATGATCATAATAAATACTTGAATGATAGAAATTGAATTTTATACTACTATTTTTGTTTCATTTTATCCTTTTTTTTGTATGTTCTTAAGATAAAGTATTTTGAAAGTAAAAAAGAAAAGAGAAGGTATTTTTGGTACAATTTGTATATAAATAAGCAAAAAAATGATAGTAACAAAATAAAAAGGATTATAGAAATATCTTTCATATCGTAGAATCATTGAATAGGGATTATAGGAATATCTTTCATTGAATATTTATAATTTCATTGAATTTTCAATTAGGTCCCTATACTTTTTTTTTCTTTTCAATTGAGTCCCTAAGGGTATACAAGTAATTTCACAATTCACTAAAATTTTTTGGACGTTTAACGTTAACAAGGACTAAATTGAAAAAAAAATGTATAGGGACCCACTACAAAAAAAAAGAGTTTAAAATGGCATTGACATTACGGCGGTTTTAAAGAACCGCCGTAATACCCGTTATTATGGCATTTTTGGTTGCTGCCATAATTAACTTTGGGTTTGGTGGCGGTTCTGGTGATTATGGTGGTTTTGAACCGCCGTTTTCACACGTATATAAAACAAAGGAACCGCAACCCTAGCTCATTAAACGAAACACATCATAACGGCACTCTCGATCTCCCTTCTCTCTCCTTCGTCTCCTCCGTGTAAAGAAGCTCTCCACATCACCGTTCTTCTCTCTCGGGCTTCTCCTCTCTCTTACCATCTTGTGTTCAACCAGTCGACGATCTCAGATCTTGGATCTTGGATCTTCCTTCCTCACATCTGCCATCGACACTGCTTGCGAAGCCGGAAAGGTTGTTTCCCTAACCTTACCCCCTCCTCTCTCTCTCCTCTCTCTCTCTCTCTCTCTCTCTCCCTGATCTCAGATTTAGTGCCAATGTCTAGTGTTCTGAACTGGTTATGTTGATTAAAAACTACTTGTTATCTGAACTGGTTTTGTTATGTTGATTCAAGTATCTAGTGTTCTGACTTGTTTAAATTTGCATTTGTATCCGTTTCTAATTTAGACAAGTTTGGGTTTGTTAATTGAGATGTATTAAATTTTATATATCTTCCAATTTAGGTTATCATAGCAACTTGTATTTCAGGCTACACCAAGACTTAGCAAGGATAAAGTCAAGTAGTGTGTTGATCCGAAACTTGGAGCAGTTTGGGTTTGTTTTTTCTTGTTTGTTGGTTCAATTTTTAAGGCGCAGTTTCTGGATTAAAATAGTTCTCAAAGCACTGCATTTTTAAATGTTCTCAATGACCAGTCAGATTTTTAGTATATTCTATTCCTTATTCACATGTTAGGCCTTTTTTAATTCACATTTGCTGACCCCTTTTTATATTTTAACTTTCAGTTTCAAAATTTTATATGTCTTCGAATACCCTATATTGACTATTAGACTCACTTGTCTTACTTGTGTTTGAGACTTTCAGCTGGTTTTTAATCAATTATTCAAATAGGCGCCACCAGATTTTGCATTTGACCAAGGAATGAAGAAATAAGAATTAATTGAAAACAGATAGTGTGTCTTTGTGTTTTTATGTAAACTAGTTGTTTGATTATTTAGATAACTAACTAACTTGCTTTAACTAACATGAATTTGTTCTTGATAATTTTTCATGTGAAACAGGTTTTTTGCTGTATCTGATTTTTGCTGCTATTCTCCAGCAATTGTCGTTGGTTTGCTTCTTCAAGTGTTTGAATTGAATGCTTACTTCACTGTTGCAACAATCTATTCTTTATTTTTAGTATTTATCTTGCATTTAGCTTGATTTTGGAAATTAAGATAGTAATCTTGTTTCCTTAAGTGCTCTTACAAATACTAGAAATGAGATCTTTTGGTGAACGTTTTTTACCTTGTTGCGTTGATTTGTTTCTCTTTCAATTTATGTATCATGGTCTATTCCATTACATGAGCTTGTCAAATGTTCTTTATTTTTGTAGTAAGGGAAGTTTTGTCAACATGGATTTTGTGATTTGAAAATGTCACTTGATTATTATTCAAGAGCGTACTATCCAATTGTGTTAACTATGTGCTACACAAGTCATATTTTAGACAGCCATCACAATGATAAAGATAGTGCTTTCAGTTATCGTGGCAGTCATATAATGTGGCACCAAGCACCCACATGGCACATGGATGAATCTCTCTCAGCTGACATGTGCTACCTAAAGTTAGGCTAAGAATACTGAATTATCTGCAGATTTCAGTGTCAAATTCAACATGAGCTACATTCATGATGACTGAATTTATCTTTGCTGCAGTTTTTGAGCTTATTAACTAGTCAAAAATTGACATTAATTATAGTTGTTGCTGTTGCACTCAATTGCAAACTGATTTTAATAACTCACTGCAACTTGAATGCTTTCAAATGACATATTGTAAAAAGGAAAAAAGAAAAATGAAATAACTAACTTATTTTAATAACTAGTCAATTTTAAAGTGCATTCTATTTAATTTGAGCATCTATCTACTAAATTAGTGAAGTATTTGAAATTCGAATCCTATATTTTGTTCCTACTTCTTTTCTTCTAGTTAGATTAGATTAGATGCTCTGCTATTTTTTTCTTTCTTTATCTTTTCTCTCTTTGCGCACGTCATTTTACTTTTCTCTGTAATGATTATCTAATTTTTATTTTTATGAACACAGGGTCCACAACCTAGCCTTGCCAATTCAGTTAGATGGCTTCAAATTCAGACATCCACTGCCACTGTATGCTCTCCCTCACTTCCTGTTTATATTTGGTGTTGTATGAAATGTATACAATAAGCCTTTATCGCGTGTATTTTTTTCCTCTGTGAATGGAATTACTGCTATATTTCCTAGCATTGTTATATTGGTACAGTTGGTCTTTGGGGGGGATTTTGATACTAATCGTGATTTTTTCTAGAACTTTGTTATCATTATTAATGTTGTTGATAACATAACCATTTATTTTTCTATCTTTCAGGATCTACGTTCTGAGTTGAATGAGCTTATTCCAGAATATCAGGTTCGTTCTATTATTTTAAGCTTTGGTAGTGATACCTATTTATGTTGGATAAGCTGATTTAGAATATTAAAGATCATCATCATCAGTGGAGGACAGAGCATCTAATCTCTAATCAAATAAAAACTTTCTCTCATCAACTTGCTTTGACTTTTGATCCATTTGCATGGTCCCATGTGAGACACTATTGGTTCCTATGTATAAATAATATATTATATATGTATACATACAAAGTCTTCTTTTTCATCATATAATAAACAAATTTAAGGCAAAAATAATAATTGATATGGAGAACATGGAGTATTTTTCCTTTCATCATGATTAGGATTAGTGCCAAAATTGCATGTGTCTTAGTTATTACTATTGGTAATATGCTAATAAGCTAATCAGCTCATTATTAGTTCAGACTTTAGAGTATGTTACTGATGCACGAAATTTTTATTCACACTTTTCACAATTCCGCACAACTAACCAGCAAGGGCACTGGGTCGTCCAAGTAATACCTTACGTGAGTAAGGGCCGATCCCACGGAGATTGTTGGCTTGAAGCAAGCTATGGTTATTTTGTAACTCTTAGTCAGGAAATTAGAAATAAAATTGATTGGGTTTATGAAAAGTAATTAACATAAAGTAAATAATACTTGTTGTGCAGTAATGGAGAACAGATTGAGGTTTTGGAGATGCTCTGTCTTCTGAATCTCTACTTTCCTACTGTCTTCTTCTTCACGCACGCAGGTCTCCTTCCATGGCAAGCTGTATGTTGGTGGATCACCGTTGCCAATGGCTACCATCCATCCTCTCAGTGAAAATGGTTCAAATGCGCTGTCACCGCACGGCTAATCATCTGTCAGTTCTCACTCATGTTGGAATAGAATCTATTGATTTTTTTGCGTCTGTCACTACGCCCAAACTGACGAGTTTGAAGCTCGTCACAGTCATCCCTTCCCAGATCCTACTCGAAATACCACAGAAAAGGTTTAGACTTTCCGGATCTCAAGAATGGCCGCCAATAATTCTAGCCTATACCACGAAGACTCTGATCGTGAACCAGGAGGCTAAGAGATACACACTCAAGCTAGTACAGATAGAATGGAGGTGGTTGTGAGGCACGCGTTCATAGGTGAGAATGATGATGAGTGTCACAGATTATCACATTCATCAAGGTGAAGTGCGAGTGAATATCTTAGAATAGAAACAAGCGTGATTGAATGAAAAACAGTAGTAATTGCATTAATTCATCGAAACACAGCAGAGCTCCTCACCCCCAACCATGGGGTTTAAAGACTCATGCCGTCATAAATACAATGTGAAACATGTAAAAAATGTTATGAGGTACATAGTAAGTCTCTAAAAGTTATTTTTATACTAAACTAGTAGCTAGGGTTACAGAAAATAAGTAACTAAGTGTATATAGTGCATAAATCCACTTCCTGGCCCACTTGGTGTGTGCTTGGGCTGAGCATTGAAGCTTTGCACGTGTAGAGGCTTCTCTTGGAGTTAAATGCCAGGTTGCAGCCTGTTTGTGGCGTTTAACTCCGGTTTGTAACCTGTTTCTGGCGTTAAACTTCAGAATAGGGCAAGAAGTTGGCGTTTGAACGCCAGTTTGCGTCGTCAAAACTCGGGCAAAGTATGGACTATTATATATTGCTGGAAATCCCTGGATGTCTACATTCCAACTCAATTGAGAGCGCACCAATTGGGCTTCTGTAGCTCCAGAAAATCTATTTCGAGTGCAGGGAGGTCAGAATCTAACAGCATTTGCAGTCCTTTTTCAGCCTCTGAATCAGATTTTTCCTCAGGTCCCTCAATTTCAGCCGAAAAATAACTGAAATCACAGAAAAACACACAAACTCATAGTAAAGTCCAGAAATGTGATTTTTATTTAAAAATTAATAAAAATATAATAAAAAGTAACTAAAACATACTAAAAACTACCTAAAAAAATGCCAAAAAGCGTATAAATTATCCGCTCATCACAACACCAAACTTAAATTGTTGCTTGTCCCCAAGCAACTGAAAATCAAATAGGATAAAAAGAAGAGAGTATACTATAAATTCCAAAATATCAATGTTGATTCTTGAACACAGCTACTTTATGAGTCTTGGCCGTGGCCCTAAGCACTTTGTTTTCCAGTATTACCACCGAACACATAAATGCCACAGACACATAACTGGGTGAACCTTTTCAGATTGTGACTCAGCTTTGCTAGAGTCCCCAATTAGAGGTGTCCAGGGTTCTTAACCACACTCTTTTTGCTTTGGATCATGACTTTAACCGCTCAGTCTCAAGCTCTTCACTTGACACCTTCACGCCACAAGCACATGGTTAGGGACAGCTTGGTTTAGCCGCTTAGGCCAGGATTTTATTCCTTTGGACCCTCCTATCCATTAATGCTCAAAGCCTTGGATCCTTTTTACCCTTGCCTTTTAGTTTTAAGGGCTACTGGCTTTTTGCTCTTGCCTTTTGGTTTAAAGAGCTCTTGGCTTTTTCTGCTTGCTTTTTCTTTTTCTTTCTCTTTTTTTTCTTTTATTTTCGCCATTTTTTTTTGCAAGCTTTTGCTTTTTCACTACTTTTTCTTGCTTCAAGAATCAATTTTATGATTTTTTAGATTATCAATAACATTTCTCCTTTTTCATCATTCTTTCAAGAGCCAACAATTTTAACATTCATAAACAACAGATTCAAAAGACATATGCACTGTTCAAGCATTCATTCAGAAAACAAAAAGTATTGTCACCACATCAAAATAATTAGACTAATCTCAAGGATGAATTCGAAATTCATGTACTTCTTGTTCTTTTGTAATTAAAACATTTTTTATTTAAGAAAGGTGATGGATTCATAGGACATTCATAGCTTTAAGACATAGACACTTAAACACTAATGATCATGTAATAAAAACACAAACATAGATAAACATAAAGCATAGTAAACGAAAAACAGAAAAATAAATAAATAGACAAGGAGATTGAGGAACGGGTCCACCTTAGTGATGGCGGCTAGTTCTTCCTCTTGAAGATCTTTTGGAGTGCTTTAGCTCCTCAATGTCTCTTCCTTGCCTTTGTTGCTCCTCCCTCATAGCTCTTTGATCTTCTCTAATTTTATGGAGGAGGATAGAATTCTCTTGGTGCTCCACCCTTAGTTGTCCCATGTTGAAACTCAATTCTCCTAGGGAGGTGTTAATTTGCTCCCAATAGTTTTGTGGAGAAAAGTGCATCCCTTGAGGCATATCAGGAATTTCATGATGAAGAACTTCCTCATGCTCTTGTTGAGGTCCATGAGTGGGCTCTCTTGTTTGCTCCATCCTTTTCTTAGTGATGGGCTTGTGAGATGAATCTCTCCATCTCCCATGACTCGGAGGTGGAAGCAATTGCCTTCTCTTTCCTCTTTCTAGAGGTTTCTCCGGCCTTAGGTGCCATTAATGGTTATAAAAAAAGCAGTGCTTTTTTCTACACCAAACTTAAAATATTTGTTCATCCTCGAGCAAAAGAAGAAAGAAAGGAGGAGAAGAAGAAGAAGTGGAGGAGATAGAGTGGTGTGTGGTTTCGGCCAAGGAGGGTTGAGTGTGTATGATGGGGTGGGTTTGGGAGGGATATGGTTTGAATTTGAATGGTAAGGTAGGTGGGATTTTATGATGGATAGATGTGAGTGGTGAAGAGATTATGGAGAAGAGTGTAAGATTTGATAGGTGAAGGGTATTTGGGGAATAGTGTTATAGAAAGGTGTGAAGAAGAGAGAGAGGGTGAGTTGAGGTTGGTGGGGATCCTGTGGGGTCCACAGATCCTGAGGGGTCAAGGACTTATCATCCCTGGTCTATTTAGGCGTGTAAATGCCCTTAGAGTGCAATCTTGGCGTTTAACGCCAGAGTGCTACTTATTTCTGGCGTTTAATGCCAGCTTTTCTCCCTTTATTGGCATTTAACGCCAAGTTGGTGCTTCTTTCTGGCGTTAAACGCTAGTCTGATGCTTCTTACTGGCGTTTAAATGCCAGTAAGCTCTTCCTCCAGGGTGAGTTGTTTTTAATGCTATTTTTCATTCTGTTTTTGATTTTTCAGTTGTTTTTGTGACTTCACATGATCATCAACCTACAGAAAACATAAAATAACAATGGAAAATAAATAGATACAATTAAATAACATTAGGTTGCCTCCCAATAAGCGCTTCTTTAATGTCAATAGCTTGACAGTGAGCTCTTATGGAGCCTTATAGTTTGCAATGTTTGCAAACCATGGAGCTTCCTGAATAGCAAACAATTGCTCATCCAGAAAGGTTTCAGATATCTTAGTATGAGGAAGGGATGCTCCTGCTACTGGTTCTATCCGGGACAGGTGATCAGCTACTTGATTCTCTGTCCCTTTTCTGTCTCTAATTTCTATATCAAACTCTTGCATAAGCAACACCCATCTTATGAGTCTGGGTTTTGAATCCTGCTTTGTGAGAAGATATTTTAGAGCAGCATGGTCAGTGTACACAATCACTTTTGATCCTACTAAGTAAGATCTAAACTTGTCAATGGCATAAACCACTGCAAGCAATTCCTTTTCTGTGGTTGTGTAATTTTTCTGCGTATCATTTAAAACACGGCTAGCATAGTAAATGATGTGCAGAAGCTTGTCATGTCTCTGTCCCAATACTGCACTAATGGCATGGTCACTAGCATCACACATTAGTTCGAATGGTAATGTCCAGTCTGGTGCAGAAATAACTGGGGCTGTGACCAACTTAGCTTTCAGAGTTTCAAATGCTTGCAGACACTCTGTGTCAAACACAAATGGCATGTCAGCAGCTAGCAGATTGCTCAGAGGTTTTGCAATTTTTGAAAAATCCTTTATAAACCTCCTATAGAATTCTGCATGTCCCAGAAAGCTTCTGATTGCCTTAACATTGGCAGGTGATGGTAATTTTTTAATTATCTCTACTTTAGCTTGATCCACCTCTATTCCCTTATTTGAAATTTTATGCCCAAGGACAATTCCTTCAGTCACCATAAAGTGACATTTTTCCCAGTTTAAAACTAGGTTGGTCTCTTGGCACCTTTTCAGAACAAGTGCTAAATGGTCAAGGCAGGAGCTGAATGAGTCTCCAAATACTGAGAAGTCATCCATGAAGACTTCCAAAAATTTCTCTACCATATTAGAGAAGATAGAAATCATGCACCTCTGAAAGGTTGCAGGTGCATTGCACAGGCCAAAAGGCATCCTTCTGTAGGCAAATACTCTAGAAGGACATGTGAATGCTGTTTTCTCTTGGTCCTGAGGATCTACTGCAATTTGGTTGTAACCTGAATAGCCATCCAAAAAGCAGTAATATTCATGACCTGCTAGTCTCTCTAGCATCTGGTCTATGAATGGTAAAGGAAAGTGATCTTTCCTGGTGGCTATATTGAGCCTTCTGTAATCAATACACATATGTCACCCTGTAACTGTTCTTGTAGGAACCAGTTCATTCTTTTCATTATGAACCACTGTCATGCCTCCCTTCTTGGGGACAACAAGGACAGGGCTCACCCAGGAGCTATCAGAAATAGGATAAATAATCCCAGCCTCCAGTAACTTAGTGACCTCTTTCTGCACCACCTCCTTCATGGCTGGATTTAGCCGCCTATGTGGTTGAACCACTGGCTTAGCATTATCCTCCAATAGGATCTTGTGCATGCATCTAGCTGGGATAATGCCCTTAAGATCACTTATGGACCACCCAAGAGTTGCCTTGTGTGTCCTTAGCACCTGAATTAGTGCTTTCTTTTCCTGTGGATTTAAAGCAGAGCTTATGATCACCGGAAAAGAGTCACCTTCTCCTAGAAATACATATTTCAGGGATGGTGGTAGTGGTTTGAGCTCGGGTTTAGGAGGTTTCTCCTCTTCCTAAGGAATTTTTTGGGACATCCCCGTTTCTTAGAAAGGGGTCATAAGTTTAGGCTAAGTCGTGCAAAATTTAATGGAAAAATTGAGTTGAGGGATCCCCCAGCAGTACTAACATGGTCAGAAAAATTGGAACAACTTGAAGGCATCAATGTTTCATTTGGGAAGGAACTACAGGCAAGTAAAGGTAAGAGGACTCGACGAAAAGTTATTGAAGAAGATGATGAATCTGGGATGTGGAGGAAGAAAAGCATATTTTTTTTATCTTCCTTATTGGGATTCTAACTTATTGCGCCACAATCTAGATGTCATGCACATTGAAAAGAATGTTTGCGACAATGTGTTATACACTTTTCTCAATGAGACTGGAAGGTCAAAGGATAATCTCAAAGCTCGTAAGGATCTTAAAGAAATGGGTATAAGGAAAGATTTATGGCCAGATGAAAATGGGAGATATCATCCATCTTTGTTTACAATGTCAAATTCCATGAAAGATGTATTCTTGCGTACTATAAAGAATATTAGAGTACCAGATGGTCTCTCGAGTAATATTTCACGGTGTGTTGACCTGAAGCAAAGAAAGCTCTCTGGATTGAAGAGCCATTACTGCCATGTCCTTATGCAGCAACTATTACCCATTGCCATACGTAATGTGCTACCAGATAAAGTTACTGCAGTGCTAATAGAGTTGTCTTCATTCTTTCAACAGTTGTGCTCTAAAAGCTTAAGTCTTACAGAAATTGAGAAGCTCCAACCTCGAATAATCCTTACCCTTTGTCATTTAGAAATGTTGTTCCCTCCTTCTTTCTTTACAATCATGGTTCATTTAACCTGTCATCTAGTTGATGAAGCAAAACTTGGAGGACCAGTACACTATAGGTGGATGTATCCTATTGAGAGGTAAATATCTCTTTTCAATCATTATTTATTTAACCTATCACTTAGTTATATCTTGCTTACTAAAGCCAATTATACAAACTAGGTATTTAGGATATTTGAAGTCCTATGTACGAAACAAAGCTAAATAAGAAGGTTCTATAGCTGAGGGATATGTGGCTGAAGAAGCTCTTACATTTTGCTCTCGATACTTAGAAGGGATTGAGACAAGATTTAATAGGCCACCACGTATTGATGATCGTCCGGATGGTAACTACAGTACACATGTTGATTCGCTTTTTCCACAAATAGGTAAGTCTAAGGGAGCTTTCACAGTATTTGAGTTGTCACCTATGGAAAAAAAAGAAGCACATCGCTATGTGGTTCTAAATTGTCCATATGTCAAACCGTTCATTGAGTAAGTACTTAAGGATTTGCATACATGTTTTTTATTTACCTAAAAATAGTTGTTTAGTTAGAGTTAAACTTTCATATCTGACAGTGACTTCAAAGATTTTGTACGAAGACGATCTAAGGGTAGAAGGCCTTCAAATGTAGAGATAGAAAAAAGAGTCAATAAAGATTTTGTTACTTGGTTTCCTACGCAGGTAAATAGAAAAGTGATCTTTTTTGCTAATATTCAGCAGTATTTGTGGATATAATAACTAATATTTTGTTCTATCATAATAGCTTATGAACCCAGACATTATGAATACTGTGCATGAGGATTTGAGATACTTAGCAAGGGGTCCATCACAATATGCCAAGAGGTTTTCTACATTTAGTATCAATGGGTTCTCCTTTCGAACTACCAATCGAGACAATGGGTTAAGGACCCAGAATAGTGGAGTTTTCTTAATGTCTTCAACTCCTTGTGTTGCTAGCGCTAGTGATACTAATGTTAGGAATGTTGATTTGTCATATTATGGCAAATTAGAAGATATTACTACAATGGCCGATTTCGGGTTACTTTATTCAAATGTAAATGGGCTGACACCACAAGAGAACGGGGATGTAGAAAGGATAGTTGGGATTTTACTTCTGTTAATTTTTCACGAGTAATACACAGTGGTGACCGAGAGGAGGATGATCCATATATTGAAGCCTCACAAGCTCGAATGGTGTATTTCGTCAATGATGAAGTGAATAAAGATTGGAGTGTTGTCGTGCATTTGAAGCCAAGAGACTCATATGATATGGGGGAAATGAAGATGATGAAGCATGTGAGAATGAGCCTTGGTTAGAGCAAAACCTGGATTCTTTATTTGAAAATGGTGATAATCTATCATTGTTAAGAGATGAGGTAGATGATAAATTACTAGATGATGACATTGGAGAAGACGAACACATGTCAGAATAGTTAGTAGGTTAAATTAATTTATGGTACGAAATTTATATTATGTAACTTTTGATAACTTTAGTTTATTTGCATTAACTTAATTATTTGATCAATTGTTTAATTTTTCAGTTTATTTGCATTAACTGAATTAGAATAAATGGATTGCATTGCATGAAGAAAAGTTAGTCATGTAAAGTATGGGCCATGTAATTATGATAAGATAAAGACCGAATCTAGCAGCAATGACAATATTCATATTTAAAATGCTTGAAACGGCTTTAATTTGCTTTAAATTATTTCACCAACTTAGCTACAGGGTCTATTCTTTTAATCTTGATGCACATTTTATATTATATTTATTAATTATTGATTTAATCTATTATGCAGATATGCCAAAATAAAAGAGGTACAAGAATCTACTTAAAGTAGCAGCAACTGCAAATTCTTCACAAGACAAGTCGGCAGCTTCAAATGCATCACAAGTCAAGTCCGCAACAGCTGCAAATTCCTCTCGAGACACATTGGTAGCTACAAATTTCTCCTGAAACAAGTCGGCAGCTTCAAATTCCTTCCGGGACAAGTCGGCAGTAGTTGCAAGTTCCTCCCGAGACAAGTCGGCAGCAGCTGCAAGTTCCTCCCGAGACAAGTTGGCAGCAGCTGCAAGTTCATCCCGAGACATGTCGGCAGCTTCAAATTCTTCTGAGCCATCATCAGTTGCTCCAACTATATATGAGGATCCATCCGATCCTAATCGTAAACGTGGACGTGAATCTAAACATTATTAGACTGTTGATGCCATAGGTATGTATAGATGTTCTATTAGTATTTTTAGATGTATAGATGTTATATATGAATTAGTTTGAAAGGATTGAAAATAGAAATTGAATTCTATGATACCCTTAGCTAGTTATTGGCTTATATACGTTGCCTTATCTACTTATGTTGCTGTCCAACATACAACGTGAATTTTATTTATTTTATTCTTTAGTCGCTCATTTACTCATTTATTTATACTCATTTGTCTATTTTAGATGAATACGAAGATAGTACACGCCTTCATTTATTAGCGAAGGATGTGCATAATTTGCCAGAAGGTTTGCGCATAGTTGTCAATTTTGATAAACATCATTCAGCAATAGGAGAAGTAGTTGGACTCCTTGCAGGAGTTTGTGGACAATTGGCCACTGATTGTGTAGCATTTCCAATCAGTTTTGAAAAGTGGTCAGACATTCCAGCAAGCTTTTTTGAAAATCAATGGAATATTTTTTTCCTAGTAAGAAGATTGATGAGCGGATAATTTATACGCTTTTTGGCATTGTCTTTAGGTAGTTTTTAGTATGTTTTAGTTACTTTTTGTTATATTTTTATTAGTTTTTATGAAAAAATCACATTTCTGGACTTTACTAGGAGTTTTTGTCTTTTTCTGTAATTTCAGGTATTTTCTGGCTGAAATTGAGGGACCTGAGCAAAAGTCTGATTCAGAGGCTAAGAAAGGACTGCAGATGCTGTTCGATTCTGACCCTCCTGCACTCGAAGTAGATTTTCTGGAGCTACAAAATCCCAATTGGGGCACTCTCAATTGCGTTGAAAAGTAGTCATCTTGGGCTTTTCAGCAATGTATAATACTCCATACTTTTCCCGAGATTTGATGGCCCAAACTGGTGTTTAAACGCCTACCAGAGACCCTTTTCTGGCGTAAAACGCCAGAACTGGCACCAGAACTGGAGTTAAACGCCCAAACTGGCATCCAAGCTGGCGTTTAACTCTAGAAAAGGCCTATGCACGTGTAAAAATCAATGCTCAGCCCAAGTACACACCAAGTGGGCCACGAAAGTGGATTTCTGCACTATCTGCACTTAGTTACTTATTTTCCGTAATCCTTAGTAACTAGTTTAGTATAAATAGCACTTTTTACTATTGTATTCGGAGAGAATATATTTTGATCATCTTTGGACTTTGGAGGCTGGCCATTGGGCCATGCCTAGACTTTTTCTCTTATGTATTTTCAACGGTGGAGTTTCTACACCTCATAGATTAAGGTGTGGAGCTCTACTATTCTTCATGAATTAATGCAAGTACTATTGTTTCTCTTTCAATTCACGCTTACTTCTTCTCCAAGATATACTCTCGTACTTAATTCAGTTAAGTTAGAATGAAGGGGTGACCCGTGATAATCACCCACTATCTTCGTTACTCGCTTAGCCAAGATCCGCGTGCCTGACAACCACAAGCGGTCTACATGATGTTCAACGTAGTCATTGGACGACAGCCGGAGTATAATCTCTTGGGTCTCTAATCCACGGACCGAGTTCGCGAGGTTAGAACCTCCGTGGTAGAGGCGAGAACCAATTGAATCTGCCTGACTAAGATTTACAAGATGACCATAGCTTGCTTCAAGCCGACAATCTCTGTGGGATCGACCCTTACTCGCGTAAGGTATTACTTGGACGACCCAGTGCATTTGCTGGTTAGTTGTGCGGAGTTGTGAAAAGTGTGATCACAATTTCGTGCACCAAGTTTTTGGCACCGTTGCCGAGAATTGTTCAAGTTTGAACAACTGACGGTTCATCTTGTTGCTTAGATTGGGTAATTTTATTTTATGTTTAAGCTTTTTATTTTTATTTTCGAAAAAAAAATTAGTTTTCAAAAAAAGAATTCAAAAAAATTTTTTAAGAATGAATTCTAGAGCTTCATGAGATATGTTGAAGCCTGGCTGACTGTTAAGCCATGTCTAATCTTTTGGACTGAGGTTTCCACTTTCCATTGTAGAAAGGACATGTCTGTATTTGTTATGCTAAAGCTTGGCTGGCCATTTGGCCATGTCTAATTCTTTTGGACCGAAGCTTTAGACTAACATTGCATGAATCCTAGAATTCTTATTAAAAAAAATTTTGAATTTCTTTATTTTCTTTTTCCAAAATAATTTCGAAAAAATACAAAAAATTTAATAAAATCACAAAAACCAAAAAAATTTTGTGTTTCTTGTTTGAGTCTTGTGTCAAATTTTAAGTTTGGTGTCAATTGCATTTTTTTAATTTTCTTAAAATTTTTGAAAATTCATGCATTATGTTCTTCATGATCTTCAAGTTGTTCTTGATAATTTTCCTTGTTTGATCTTTAATTTTTCTTGTTTTATGTCTTTTCTTGTTTTTCATATGAATTTTCAAATTGTTAGTGTCCGTAGTACAAAAGTTCTTAAGTTTGGTGTCTTGCATGTCTTTCTTTTCTTAAAAATTTTCAAAAATATGTTCTTGATGTTCATCATGATCTTCAAAGTGTTCTTGGTGTTCATCTTGACATTCAAAGTGTTCTTGCATGCATTATTTGTTTTGATCTTATATTTTTATCTTTTGTTTCATTTTGTTGTTTTTCTCTCTCCTCATTAAAAATTCAAAAGTAAAAAATATCTTTTCCTTATTCTTCTCATAATTTTTGAAATTTTGAGTTGACTTGGTCAATAATTTTTAAAATTTAGTTGTTTCTTGTTAGTCAAGTCAAAATTTTAATTTAAAAATTTTATCTTTTCAAATCTTTTTTTCAAAAATCAAATCTTTTTCATTTTTCTTCTTAATATTTTCGAATTTCTTAAATAAATTTTCAAAATCTTTTTCTTATTTTTATTTCATATTTTCGAAAACTTTACTAAAAATTAATGTTTTGATTCAAAAATTTCAAGTTTGTTACTTTCTTGTTAAGAAAGGTTCAATCTTTAAATTCTAGAATCATACCTTTTAGTTTCTTGTTAGTCAAGTCATCAACTTTAATTTTTAAAATCAAATCTTTTTAATTTCTTTTTCAATTCCTTTTCAAAATAAATTTCAATCATATCTTTTTAAAATTTTAATTTCAAACTCTTTTTCTAACTTCTTATCTTTTCAAAATTTATTTTCAAATCTTTTTCAATCAACCACTTGACTTGTTTGTTTTAATTTTAAAAAGTTTACTATTTCTTATCTTTTTCAAAACCACCTAACTACTTTTCTCTCTCATTAATTTCGAAAACTAACTAACAAATTTTCAAAAATATTTTTAATTAATTAATTAATTTAGTTTTCAATTTGCTTTTATTTCTTTTCTTAAATTTTGAATTCTAACTTATAATTAAAATAAAAAAACAAAAATATTTTTCTTCTCTTTTAATTAAAATTCGAATACTCTCTCTCTCATTTCTTTCTATTTATTTTATTTAAGTACTAACATTTCTCTTCTACTCATAATTTGAACCCCTCTCTCTTCTCTCTGTTCGAATTATTCATCTCCTCTCTCTACCTCATTCTTCTATTCTTCTTTTCATCTGACACATAAAGGAATCTCTATACTGTGACATACAGGATTCCTCTTCTTTTCTGTTCTCTTCTTTTTCATATGAGCAGGAACAGGGATAAAGACATTCTTGTTGAAGCTGATCCTGAACTTCAAAGGACTCTGAAGAGGAAGCTAAGAGAAGCTAAAGCACAAAACTCCTGAGAGGACCTTACAGAAATTTTCGAAAAAGAAGCAGACATGGCAGCCAAACCCAACAACAACGGTGGAGATGCAAGGAAGATGCTTGGTGACTTTACTGCACCAACTTTCGACTTCTATGGAAGAAGCATATCAATTTCTGCAATTGGAGCAAACAACTTTGAGCTTAAGCCTCAATTAGTTTCTCTAATGCAGCAGAATTACAAGTTTCATGGACTTCCATTGGAAGACCCTCATCAGTTCTTAGCTGAATTCTTGCAAATCTGTGACACTGTTAAGACCAATAGGGTTGATCCCGAGGTCTACAGAGTTATGCTTTTTCCCTTTGCTGTAAGAGACAGAGCTAGGATATGGTTGGACTCATAACCTAAAGAAAGCCTGAACTCTTGGAAAAAGTTGGTCAATGCTTTCTTGGCCTCCACCTCAAAAGATGAGCAAGCTTAGAGTGGAAGTCCAAACCTTCAGACAGAAGGAAGGTGAATCCCTCTATGAAGCTTGAAAAAGATACAAGAAATTGATCAGAAGGTGTCCTTCTGACATGCTTTCAGAATGGAGCATCTTATGTATATTCTATGATGGTCTGTCTGAATTGTCCAAGATGTCATTGGACCACTCTGCTGATGGATCTCTTCATCTGAAGAAAACCCCTGCAGAAGCCCAGGAACTCATTGAGATGGTTGTAAATAACCAGTTCATGTACACTTCTGAAAGAAATCCTGTGAATAATGGGATGACTCAAAAGAAAGGAGTTCTTGAGATTGATACTCTGAATACCATATTGGCTCAGAATAAAATATTGACTCAGCAAGTCAATATGATTTCTCAGAATCTGACTAGAATGCAAGCTGCATCCGGCAGTACTAAAGAAGCTTCTTCTGAAGGAGAAGCTTATGACCCTGAGAATCCTGCAATGGAAGAGGTGAATTACATGGGAGAATCCTATGGAAACACCTATATTCCTTCATGGAGAAATCATCCAAATTTCTCATGGAAGGATCAACAGAAGCCTCAACAAGGCTTCAATAATAATAATGGTGGGAGAAATAGGTTTGGCAATAGCAAGCCTTTTCCATCATCTTCTCAGCAACAGACAGAGAATTCCAGGCAGAGCCTCTCTGACTTAGCAACCATAGTCTCTGATCTGTCTAAGACTACTCTCATTTTCATGACTGAAACAAGGTCCTCCATCAGAAATTTGGAGGCACAAGTGGGTCAGCTGAGTAAAAGAGTTACTGAAACTCCTCCTAGTACTCTCCCAAGCAATACAGAAGAGAATCCCAAAAGAGAGTGCAAGGCCATAACTATATCCAAAGTGGCCGAACCTAGAGAGAGTAAAAAGGCAGTGATTTCCAGTGAGGAAGACCTTGCTAGACGTCCATTGACCAATAAGGAGTTCCCTATTGAGGAACCAAAGGAATCTGAGGCTCATATAGAGACCATAGAGATTCCATGGAACTTAATGTTGTAGTTCATGAGCTCTGATGAAGATTCTTCCTCTGATGAGGATGAAAATATTGTTGAAGAGCAAGTAGCTCGGTATCTAGGAACAATCATGAAACTGAATGCCTTAGTTCAACAGAAATTACCTCAGAAGAAACTGAATCCCAGAAGGTTCTTAATACCTTGTACCATAGGCACTATGACCTTTGAGAAGGCTCTGTGTGACCTGGGGTCAGGTATAAACCTCATGCCACTCTCTGTAATGGAAAAACTGGGGATCTTTGAGGTACAAGCTGCAAGAATCTCACTAGAGATGGCAGACAAATCAATGAAACAGGCTTATGGACTTGTAGAGGATGTCTTAGTGAAGGTTGAAGGACTGTACATCCCTGCTGACTTCATAATCCTAGACACTGGGAAGGATGAGGATGAATCCATTATCCTTGGAAGACCCTTCCTAGCCACAGCACGGGCTGTGATTGATGTGGACAGAGGAGAGTTAGTCCTTCAATTAAATGAGGACTACCTTGTGTTTAAGGCTCAAGGATCTTCTTCTGTAACCATGGAGAGGAAGCATGAAAAGCTTCTCTCAATACAGAGTCAAACAGAGCCCCCACACTCAACTTTTAAATTTGGTGTTGGGAGGCCACCATTAAGCTCTAAGTCTCTGTGAAGCTCTTTAAGAGCTCACTGTCAAGCTATTGACATTAAAGAAGCGCTTATTGGGAGGCAACTCAATGTTATTTAATTATATTTATTTTTATAGACATTTGTTTTCCATTGCCATGTTATGTTTTCTTTAGGTTGATGATCATGTGGAGTCATAAAAATAGCTACAGAATTAAAGCGAAATAAAAAACAGCATCAAAAATAGAACACCCTGGAGGACAGGCTTACTGGCGTTTAAACGCCAGTAAGGATAGCAGAATGGGCGTTTAACGCTTTAACGCCTATGCAGGCAGCATTTTGGGCATTTAGAAAAATGCCCAGTAAAGAAGGATTCCTGGCGTTTAACGCAGCCAAGGTATCTGGCTGGGCGTTAAACACCCAAAGAGGCAGTCAAGTGAGCGTTAAACGCCAGAATGGATAGCATTCTGGGCGTTTAACGCCAGGATGACACAAGGGAGGTAATTTTGTTTCCAATTCGATTTTTTTCAATTTTTCATGTTTTAATTCATAATTTTTTGCATTAAACATATTTTAAACGTTCATCTTTCAATTTCTATTTTCAAATATTGATAACCTTTCCAATTCTTTTTAATTCTTTTTTTATTTCTTTTCAATTCCTTCCAAAACGTTTTCAAAACTTACATATGTTTTCAAATTCTTTTCAACTCTTTTTAATTTTTCTTGTATACAGTAATAAGTTTTCAAAATTAATTACGTCATTCTTCTTCTACTCCCTTCTATCTTATTTTGCTCGAGGATGAGCAAACTTTTTAAGTTTGGTGTGAAAAAAGCTCTGCTTTTTGTTTTTCCATAACCATTAATAGCACATAAGGCCGGAGAAACCTCTAGGAAGAGGAAAGGGAAGGCAGTTGCTTCCAACTCCGAGTCATGGGTGATGGAGAGATTCATCTCAAAAGCCCCATCACTAGAAAGAGGATGGAGCAAACAAGAGAGCCCACTCATGGACCTCAACAAGAGCACTCCATCATCCTCCATGAAATCAGAGAGGACCAAAAGGCCATGAAAGAGGAGCAACAAAGGCAAGGAAGAGACAAAGAGGAGCTCAAGAACTCCATTGGTTCTTTAAGAGGAAGAAGAAGCCACCATCACTAAGGTGGACCCGTTCTTTAATCTCCTTGTTATTTGTTTTTCTGTTTTCGGTTTCTATGCTTTATGTTTTGTCTATGTTTGTGTCTTCATTACATGATCATTAGTGTTTAGTGTCTATGTCTTAAAGCTATGAATGTTCCATGAATCTTTCACCTTTCTTAAATGAAAAATGTTTTCTAAAAAAGAAAAAGAAGTACATGAATTTCAAATTCTATCTTGAAAATAGTTTAATTATTTTGATGTGGTGACAATACTTTTTGTTGTCTGAATGAATGCTTGAACAGTGCATATTTTTTTATAGTGAAGTTTATGAATGTTAAAATTGTTGGCTCTTGAAAGAATAATGAAAAAAGAGAAATGTTATTGATAATCTGAAAAATCATAAAATTGATTCTTGAAGCAAGAAAAAGCAGGGAAAAACACAAAGCTTGCAAAAAAAAAAGGGGCGAAAAATAAAGGCAAAGAAAGAAAAAGAAAAAGCAAGCAGAAAAAGCCAATAACCCTTTAAACTAAAAGGCAAGGGTAAAAAGGATCCAAGGCTTTAAGCATTAATGGATAGGAGGGCCCAAAGGAATAAAATCCCGGCCTAAGCGGCTAAATCAAGCTGTCTCTAAACATGTGCTTGTGGCGTGAAGGTGTCAAGTGAAAAGCTTGAGACTGAGCGGTTAAAGTTGTGATCCAAAGCAAAAAGAGTGTGCTTAAGAACTCTGGGCACCTCTAACTGGGGACTCTAGCAAAGCTGAGTCACAATCTAAAAAGGTTCACCCAGTTATGTGTCTGTGGCATTTATGTATCCGGTGGTAATACTGGAAAACAAAATGCTTAGGGCCACGGCCAAGACTTATAAAGTAGCTGTGTTCAAGAATCAACATACTAAACTAGGAGAATCAATAACACTATCTGAGTTCTGATTTTCTATGGATGCCAATCATTCTGAACTTCAAAGGATAAAGTGAGATGCCAAAACTGTTCAGAAGCAAAAAGCTACTAGTCCCGCTCATCCAATTGAAACTAAGCTTCATTGATATTTTGAAATTTATTGTATTTTCTCTTATTTTTATCCTATTTTGTTTTTAGTTGCTTGGGGACAAGCAACAATTTAAGTTTAGTGTTGTGATGAGCGGATAATTTATACGCTTTTTGGCATTATTTTTAGGAAGTTTTTAGTATATTTTAGTTACTTTTTATAATATTTTTATTAGTTTTTATGCAAAAATCACATTACTGGACTTTACTATGAGTTTGTGTATTTTTCTGTAATTTCAAGTATTTTCTGGCTGAAATTGAGGGACCTGAACAAAAGTCTGATTCAGAGGCTGAGAAAGGACTGCAGATGCTGTTGGATTCTGACCCTCCTACACGCGAAGTGGATTTTCTAGAGCTAAAGAAGCTCAATTGGCGCACTCTCAATTGCGTTGGAAAGTAGTCATCTTGGGATTTCCAGCAATGTATAATAGTCCATACTTTTTCCGAGATTTAATGGCCCAAACTGGCGTTTAAACGCCCACCAGAGACCCTTTTCTGTCGTAAAATGCCAGAACTGGCACCAGAACTGGAGTTAAACGCCCAAACTGGCATCCAAGCTGGCATTTAACTCTAAAAAAGGCCTATGCACGTGTAAATCTCAATGCTCAGCCCAAGCACACACCAAGTTGACCCCAGAAGTGGATTTCTGCACTATCTGCACTTAGTTACTTATTTTCTGTAATCCTTAGTAACTAGTTTAGTATAAATAGAACTTTTTACTATTGTATTCAGAGAGAATATCTTTTGATCATCTTTGGACTTTGGAGGCTGGCCATTCGGCCATGCCTAGACTTTTTCTCTTATGTATTTTCAATGGTGGAGTTTCTACAACTCATAGATTAAGGTGCGGAGCTCTGCTGTTCTTCATGAATTAATGCAAGTACTATTGTTTCTCTTTCAATTCACGCTTACTTCTTCTCCAAGATATACTCTTGTACTTAATTCAGTTAAGTCAGAATAAGGGGTGACCCGTGACAATCACCCACTATCTTCGTTACTCGCTTAGCCAAGATCTGCGTGCCTGACAACCATAAGCGGTCTGCATGATGTTCAACGTAGTCATTGGACGATAGCCAGAGTATAATCTCTTGGGTCTCTAATCCACGGACGGAGTCCGTGAGGTTAGAACTTTCGTGGTAGAGGCTAGAACCAATTGGCAGCATTCCTGAGATCCAGAAAGTCTAAACCTTGTCTGTGGTATTTCGAGTAGGATTTGGGACGGGATGACTGTGTCGAGCTTCAAACTCACGAATGTTGGGCGCCGTGACAGTGTGCAAAAGGATAGAGAGATCCTATTCTGACACAAGTGAGAACTGACAGATGATTTGCCGTGCGGTAGCTGTACCTGGTATTTTTCATCCGAGACGAGAAATCCGACAGCTGATTTGCCGTGCAGAAACCGTACTTGGAGCATTTTCACTGAGAGGATCATACAACTTGCCATGGAAGGGAGCACGCATGATTGGATGAAGACAGTAGAAAAGCAGAGGTTCAGAAGCAACAAAGCATCTCCAAACGCTTATCTGAAATTCCCACCAATGAATTACATAAGTATCTTTATTTTAATTTACGTTTTATTTATCTTTTAATTATCAAAACTCATAACCAATTGAATCCGCCTGACTAAGATTTACGAGATGACCATAGCTTGCTTCAAGCCGACAATCTCCGTGGGATCGACCCTTACTCGCGTAAGGTATTACTTGGACGACCCAGTGCACTTGCTGGTTAGTTGTGCGGAGTTGTGAAAAGTGTGATCACAATTCCGTGCACCAAAGATTACTCAAACTCTAAAGCTTATTTCTTTGCCATTATTTAATTATATTTGCTGGTTAATATATATTCTTTATAATATTGAAGGCTCGATTTTGCTTCAAAGTGAGTGATAACTTGTCCAAACGTTTTTTGCTCCAATCGCTTGGCAAAATATGGAGGGAACATAGGATAAAGCTTTGGAATGATTTTTATGATCCAAGGTTGAGTAAAACCGAGATCATAAATAATGCACCAGAAGATATTGCTCCTGATCAATGGGCTTTATTCGTAGAATATCGTTTGAAGCCTGAAACTCAGGTAAGTACTTACTCTCCTAGTTAAATGTTGTCCTTTTTTACAGCATTTGAAATATATATATAATTGAATATGAACTAGTCAATGTTGTTGAAGAGTGATTTTGATTTCTGGGTGTCTCTAGAGTTGCCAGAGGTTCTGATCTTTATTTTTACAATTGAACTATTGGCTGCGGGGCAGTCATAAATAGTGGTACAGTCTCTATTTATTTTAGTCCTAAATTATTGTGGTTAGTGCACATTTTTACCCTATTTAAGTCAGTTTTGAAAGATGATGGTTCTTGCGGTTAACATGCAGAAGTGAATATTCTATGCTAGTTGCCCTCTGCAATTGAAGAGTGGTTTTTATCATAGTTGTTCGTGTGTATTCACTTCGGTTTCCCATTATTAACTAAACAAACTAATGTAATAATTGTGTCCAAATTTAACTTGCAGAAATTTTGTAAAAGGAATCAAGAAATTCGGCAAAAACAAATAATTCCTTATACTTCAGGTGCTAAATCAATTGCAAGAAGAAGGGCTGAATTGGTAATCAATTAATTCATGCATATCTAATCTATCTCAAATATAATGCATGCATCATCTCTTAATTTTCTACATATTTAATCTAAGTTAGTAGGCTGCTATTTTTGGATCGAGTCTTTCTACTTTTCTTAAATTTTAGACGGAAGAGATGGGAAAAGAAGTTAGTAGGGTTCAAATGTGGGACATCACTCACAAGAAAATAGATGGAAGTTATGTTAATGAAAAGGCTAAAGAAATAGCGGTAAGACTAAAGTGCAATAAGTAACTTGTTTGTATTTCTTTTTCTTTCTTTTTTATAAGATAATACTATTTTTTATTCTTTCTCTTTCTTTTTATATATGTAGGAGAAGATTGAAGTACATAGCAGCCAACAACCGATGGAATTAACTGTTAATTCTCCTCTTGATGCTCTTGGAGTAGTTTTTGGGAAAGAGCACCCTGGTCGTGTTCGAGGTTTAGGTATGGAAGCTGTTCCAACAATTTCTTTCAAGAACAACACTACAAGGATTAGTCAAATAGATTTAGGTTCTTCAAATGATGTTGGCACATCATCTACTTCTGGTCCAAATGTGCAAGAAGAGTTGGATACCGTTAAAAGCGCAATTTCAAGTGCTAGTCTCTTATATTACTTCTAAGGAAGGAGGTAAAATTCCAATACAATTGGCTGGAATATTCCCTACTCAACAAGTTTCACAGGTACATTCATATTCTACTTATGATTCCTATTATTAATATAATTAGTAGTAGTGCTAGCTTATGCTAGAGTGATAGTAATAATTAATACAAGTTTAACAAAAGGCATATACTTTCCTTCTGTTTATGAAACTCACGGTTATGTGAAATACTAAAGAAGAGAGAGTGTAATTTATAGTATAGCCTCAACTACACATATAAGATAGTTCAAATAGTGGAACACAACACAACACTGCTTTGGGTAAAGGTGCAAATTAAAGTCTTACCTTCTAAGCTCAACATAACACAAAACAGCTTAGCTTAAATTGTCTAAGGAACTATAATGGAATTTGTGTTTGGATTTCAACTTTTGAACAATGAGGTTTGGAAAACGATGTCAAACCTGTTTTTATACTCTTAAATTTTTTTCATCAATTTAATGAGAAATATAATGTGGTTTATATGGTGCTAATTAGTTTTCATGTGTAGTTGGCTCTATAATCTTAAATTGGTTTCATTATTGTATCAATGTTATGTAATTAGACATGATAAATGTATATCAATATATGCATTTTTGTTGCATTTCTTATGCTCATAATAGTTATATTTTTGTTGTAGGGATTGGATCAGGAGAGTGAGATTTCATCACCAAAAGAGTTAGGAAGTAGGTCTTCTGGAGCAAGCAACAAGGAAGCATGACCTTGTTTGATATGTTAAGACGTATATTAAGAATTATATGTTAAGACGTATTATTGAAAAATGTTACTTTGATACTTTGTTTTTGGATTATGATATTTCAATTATGACTTGGATTATGACTTTTAGATCATGTATGAATTAAAAATCATCTTATGATGTTTGATTTATGATTATGCCTTCTGGTTATTACGAGATTTTTAAGTGAGTTTCGAAAATATCACTTTAAATTGGTAGTTTCAATCTTATTTTAAAAAGCATAAAATTGTCATCATAATTAGGTACAAACGGCGGTTAGAAACCCCATTTTAAATGAAAACGATGCCATTATACGCTGGTAGAAATGGCGGTTAAAAACTGCCATTTTAAACACAAAAAATGCCATTATAACCTGGTAAAAAGGCGGCTAAAAACTGTCATTTTAAACACAAAAGATGCCATTATAACTTGGTAAAAATGGCGGTTATAATGGTAAAAACGGCAGTTTCCAACCGCCATTTTAAACAGAAATGATGCCACAACATCCTGGTAACGGCGGTTACAGCCGCCATTTTAAACAAATAAAAAATCGCCATTTTAACCATCAAAAAACTGCCGTAATAACCAAAATGGTGCCCAGAATAACGGCGTTTTTTGGAGGCGCCAATTTTGGTCATAATGGCGGTTCTAACCGCCGTAATTCCCCAAAATAACTGCCGTTTTAATCCTGTTTTTTTTGTAGTACCCAATTGAAAAGAAAAAAGTATAGGGACCTAATTGAAAATTCGGTGAAACTATAAAGATCTGCAGACTAATTAAACCTTCTATTAATTTCTATTATCGGTTATTTAAAGAGTTATAAAATATATTAAATTATAATAATATATCTTTATGATTATGATGATTGATGAGCGGATAATTTATACGCTTTTTGGCATTGCTTTTACATAGTTTTCAGTATGATTTAGTTAGTTTTTAGTATATTTTTATTAGTTTTTAAGTAAAAATCACATTTTTGGACTTTACTATGAGTTTGTGTGTTTTTCTGTGATTTCAGGTATTTTCTAGCTGAAATTGAGGGACCTGAGCAAAAATCAGATTCAGAGGTTGAAGAAGGACTGCAGATGCTGTTGGATTCTGACCTCCCTACACTCAAAGTGGATTTTCTGGAGCTACAGAACTCCAAATGGTGCGCTTCCAATTGCGTTGGAAAGTAGACATCCAGGGATTTCCAGAAATATATAATAGTCCATACTTTGCTCGAGTTTAGATGACACAAACTGGCGTTGAACTCCAGTTCCATGTTGCAGTCTGGCGTCAGCGCCAGAAACAAGTTGCAAAGTGGAGTTCAACGCCAGAATCACGTTACAAACTGGCGTTCAACTCCAAGAATGACCTCTCCACGTGTAAACTTCAAGCTCAGCCCAAGCACACACCAAGTGGGCCACGGAAGTGGATTTCTGCATCATTTACTCATTTCTGTAAACCCTAGTAACTAGTTTAGTATAAATAGGACTTTATGCTATCTTTAGTTTCATCTTTAGATCACGTTTGGGGGCTGGCCATTTAGCCATGCCTGAACCTTATCACTTATGTATTTCTAACGGTAGAGTTTCTACACTGCATAGATTAAGGTGTGGAGCTCTACTGATCCTCATGAATTAATACAAAGTACTACTGTTTTTCTATTCAATTCAAGCTTATTCCGATTCTAGGATATTCATTCGCACCTCAATATGAATGTGATGATCGTGACAGTCATCATCATTCCCAACTATGAACGCGTGCCTGACAACCACCTCCGTTCTACCTTAGATTGAATGAGTATCTCTGGGATTCCTTAATCAAAATCTTCGTGGTATAAGTTAGAATCCATGGACGGCCATTCTTGAGATCCGAAAAGTCTAAACCTTGCTGTGGTATTCCGAGTAGGATCCGAGAAGGGATGGCTGTGATGAACTTCAAACTCGCGAGTACTGGGCGTAGTGACAGACGCAAAAGGAGGGTGAATCCTATTCCAGTATGATCGAGAACCTCCAGATGATTAGCCATGCAGTGACAGCGCATCGAACCATTTTCACAGAGATGATGGGAAGTAGCCATTGACAACGGTGATGCCCTACACAAAGCTTGCCATAGAAAGGAGTAGGACTGATTGGATGAAGACAGCAGGAAAGCAGAGGTTCAGAGGAACGAAAGCATCTCTATACGCTTATCTGAAATTCTCACCAATAATCTACATAAGTATCTCTATCCTATTTTATTTATTTTCATCCACTATAATTTCTTAATGCAATTTAATCCGCCTGACTGAGATTTACAAGATTACCATAGCTTGCTTCATACCAACAATCTCCGTGGGATCGACCCTTACTCACGTAAGGTTTATTACTTGGACGACCCAGTGCACTTGCTGGTTAGTTGTACGAAGTTGTGAAACAAAATTAAGAATATGAACGTGCGTATGAAGTTTTTAGCGCCATTACCAAGGAAGTAAAGATCACGATTTCACACACCAAGTTTTTGGCGCCATTGCCGGGGATTGTTCGAGTGTGAACAACTGACGGTTCATCTTGTTACTCAGATTAGGTAATTTTATTTTAATTTTAAGCTTTTTATTTCTTATTTTCGAAAAATACAAAAAGTTTTCTTCTTTTTCATTTTTCCAAAATAATTTTCAAAAAAAAATCCAAAAAAAAAATTCAAAAATCTTTCAAAAAAATTTTTTCCCTTTGTTTTCAAAAATTATTTTAAAATTTTTAAGAGTGAATTCTAAAGTTTCAAAATGGTATGCTGAAGTTTGGCTGGCCATCAAGCTTTAGACTAACCTGGTATGATTCCTAGAATCTTGATTGAGGACTTTGAATTCATTACTTCCTTTTTCCTATATGTTTTCGAAAAAAAAATAATATACAAAAATCCAAAAAAAATTAACAAAATCATAAAAATCAAAAAAATATTTTATGTTGTTTGTTTAAGTCTTGAGTTAATTTTTAAGTTTGGTGTCAATTGCATACTTTTATTTTTCTAAAAATTTTCGAAAATTCATGCATTCATAGTGTTCTTCATGATCTTCAAGTTGTTCTTGGTAAGTCTTCTTGTTTGATCTTCATATTTTCTTGTTTTGTGTCTTTTCTTGTTTTTCATATGCATTTTCAATTTGTTAGTGTCTGAAGTTTGCAAATTTCTAAGTTTGGTGTCTTGCATGTTTTCTTTGCATAAAAAATTTTTCAAAAATAAGTTCTTGGTGTTCATCTTGACATTCAAAGTATTCTTGGTGTTCATCTTGACATTCATAGTGTTCTTGCATGCATCACATGTTTTGATCCAAAAATTTTCATGCATTGAGTCAATTTTGTGTTTTTCTCTTTCATCATTAAAAATTCAAAAATAAAAAAATATCTTTCCCTTTTTCACTCATAAATTTTCGAAAATTTGAGTTGACTTTTTCAAAACTTTTTAAAATTTAGTTGTTTCTTATGAGTCAAATCAAATTTTCAATTTGAAAATCCTATCTTTTTCAAAATCTTTTTCAAAAATCAAATCTTTTTCATTTTTTCTTATTTATTTTCGAAAATTATAAAAATATTTTTCAAAAATCATTTTCTTAATTCTATCTCATAATTTTCGAAAATATTACTAACAATTAATGTGATTGATTCAAAAATGTAAAGTTTGTTACTTGCCTAATAAGAAAGGTTCAATCTTTAAATTTTAAAATAAAATCTTTTTGTTTCTTGTTAGTCAAGTAATCAACTTTAATTTTTAAAATCAAATCTTTTTGAATTTCTTTTTCAAACCTTTTTCAAAATAATTTTCAATCATATCTTTTTCAATTTCAATCATATCTTTTTCGAAATCAAATTTAAAATCCTTTCTAACTTCTTCTCTAACTTCCTATCTTTTCAAAATTTGACTTTCAAATCTTTTTCAATCAATCTTATCTTTTTGTTTCAATCACATCTTTTTTCAATCTTATCTTTCCAAAATTTGATTTTCAAAATCTCTTAACCACTTAACTTTTTGTTTGATTCTTATCTTTTTCAAAACTGCCCAACTAACTTTCTACCTTTAATTTTCGAAAATCCCTCCCTTTTTTTTTCAAAATTCCTTTTTAATTAACTAATTGTTTTAAATTTTAATTTTTAATTTAATTTCAAACTTTGATTTTCGAAATTTAACTTTAATTTTTAATTTTTATTTTAATTAATTTTTGAAATTCTCTCATCTCTCATCTCCTTCTATTTATTTATTCATCTACTAACACTTCTCTTCCACCCAAAAATTCGAAACCTATCCTCCTCTGAGTTCGAATTCTTCTTTTCTTCATTCTTTTTCTTCTTTTCTTTTACTCACACAAGGGAACCTCTATACTGTGGTAAAAAGGATCCCTATTATTATTTTTTGTTCCCTTCTTTTTTATATGAGCAGGAGCAAGGACAAGAACATTCTTGTTGAAGTAGATCCTGAACCTAAAAGGACTCTGAAAAGGAAACTAAGAGAAGCTAAAATACAACAATCCAGAGACAACCTTACAGAAATTTTCGAAAAGGAAGAGAGAGAATTCTGAGCAGAATCCATCTAGCTTAGCAAATTTAGTCTCTGATCTATCTAAGGCCACTGTGAGTTTCATGAATAAAACAAGGTCTTCCATTAGAAATTTGGAAGCACAAGTGGGCCAGATGAGTAAAGGAATCACTGAAACCCCTCCTAGTACTTTCCCAAGCAATACAGAAGAGAATCCAAAGAGAGAGTGCAAGGCCATTGATATAACAATCATGGCCAAACCTACAAGGGAGGAAGAGGACGTGAATCCCAGTGAGGAAGACCTCCTGGGACGTCCAGTGATCAACAAAGAGTTTCTCTTTGAGGAACTAAAGGACTCTAAGGCCCATCTAGAGACCATAGAGATTCCAATGAACCTCCTTATGCCTTTCATGAGCTCTGATGAGTATTCTTCTTCTGAAGAGAATGAGGATGTTACTGAAAAGCAAGTTGCCAAGTACCTTGGTGCAATCATGAAGCTAAATGCCAAATTATTTGGTAATGAGACTTGGAAAGATGAACCTCCCTTGCTCACCAATGAACTGAGTGATCTGGAACAACTGAGATTGCCTCAGAAGAAACAGGATCCTGGAAAGTTCTTATTACCTTGTACCATAGGCACCATGACCTTTGAAAAGGCTCTATGTGACCTTGGGTCAGGGATAAACCTCATGCCCCTCTCTGTAATGGAGAAACTGAGAACCTTTGAGGTGCAAGCTGCCAGAATCTCATTAGAGATGGCATATAACTCAAGAAAACAGGCTTATGGACTAGTAGAGGACGTGTTAGTAAAGGTTGAAGGCCTTTACATCCCTGCTGATTTCATAATCCTAGACACTGGAAAGGATGAGGATGAATCCATCATCCTTGGAAGACCCTTCCTAGCCACAGCAAGAGCTGTGATTGATGTAGACAAAGGAGAATTGATCCTTCAACTGAATGAGGACAACCTTGTGTTTAAAACTCAAGAATCTCCTTCTGTAACAATGGAGAGGAAGCATAGAAAGCTTCTCTCAGTACAGAGTCAACTAAAGCCCCCACAGTCAAACTCTAAGTTTGGTGTTGGGAGGCCTCAGCCAAACTCTAAGTTTGGTGTTGAACTTCCATATCCAAACTCTAAAGTTTGGTGTTGGGAGTCCATAAAATTGACCTGATCACCTGTGTGGCTCCGTGAGAGCCCACTGTCAAGCTATTGACATTAAAGAAGCGCTTGTTGGGAGGCAACCCAATTTTTATTTATCTAATTTTATTTTAATTTTTATTGTTCTTTCATGTTTTATTAGGTTTATGATCATGTGGAGTCACAAAATAAATACAAAAATTAAAAACAGAATCAAAAACAGCAAAAGAAAAATCACACCCTGGAGGAAGGACTTATTGGCATTTAAACGCCAGTAAGGAGCATCTGGCTGGCGTTCAATGCCAGAACAGAGCATGGATCTGGCGTTGAACGCCAGAAACAAGCAACATCCTGGCGTTCAAATGCCAGGAATGCACCCTGAGAAGAGCTGGCGCTGAACGCCAGAAACAAGCATAGAACTGGCGTTCAACACCAGAAACATGCTGCATCTGGGCGTTGAACGCCCAGAACAAGCATCAATTCAGCGTTTAAACGCCAGAATTGCATGCAAAGGCGTTTTACATGCCTAATTGGTGCAGGGATGTAAATCCTTGACACCTCAAGATCTGTGGGCCCCACAGGATCCCCACCTACCTCCACTCACCTTCCCTCCTCATAATCCTATATCACCCTTTCCCAAGAACCCTTCACCAATCACCTCAATCTCTCTTCCCCATCACCTACACCCACCCACTCAAATTCAAACCATCAACACACCTTCATCTCTCCTTCTTCTCATCCTTTCTTTCTTCTTTTGCTCGAGGACGAGCAAACATTTTAATTTTGGTGTGGAAAAAGCATTGCTTTTTTTTCATAACCACTAATGCCTCAAGGGATGCACTTTCCTCCACAGAATTTTTGGGAGCAAATCAACACCTCCCTAGGAGAACTAAGTTCCAACATGGGACAACTAAGGGTGGAACATCAAGAGCACTCCATCATCCTCCATGAAATTAGAGAAGATCAAAGAACAATGAGGGAGGAGCAATAAAGACAAGGAAGAGACATAGAAGAGTTCAAGGACATCATTGGTTCCTCAAGGAGAAAACGCCACCATCACTAAGGTGGACTCATTCCTTGTTCTTAAATTTTCTGTTTTTCATTTTTTTATGTTAAATGTTTAATTATGTTTGTGTCTTATTACATGATCATTAGTATCTAAGTGTCTATGCCTTAAAGTAGTGAATATGAATCCATCACCTCTCTTAAATGAAAAATTTTTTAATTACAAAAGAACAAGAAGTACATGGTTTCGAATTCATCCTTGAAACTAGTTTAATTATTTTGATGCGGTGACAATACTTTTTGTTTTCTGAATGAATGCTTGAACAGTGCATATGTCTTTTGAAGTTGTTGTTTATGAATGTTAAATATGTTGGCCCTTGAAGAATAAGGAAAAAGGAGACATGTTATTTGATAATCTGAAAAATCATAAAAATGATTCTTGAAGCAAGAAAAAGCAGTGAATACAAAAGCTTGCAGAAAAAAATGGGAAAAAGAAAAAGCAAGCAGAAAAAGCCAAAAGCTCTTAAAACCAAAAGGCAAGGGTAATAAAAAGAATCCAAGGCTTTGAGCATCAGTGGATAGAAGGGCCTAAAGGAATAAAATCCTGGCCTAAGCGGCTAAACCAAGCTATCCCTAACCATGTGCTTGTGGCGTGAAGGTGTCAACTGAAAACTTGAGACTGAGCAGTTAAAGTCAAGGTCCAAAGCAAAAATAAGAGTGTGCTTAAGAACCCTGTACACCTCTAATTGGAGACTTTAGCAAAGCTGAGTCACAATCTGAAAAGGTTCACCCAGTTATGTGTCTGTGGCATTTATATATCCGGTGGTAATACTGGAAAACAAAGTGCTTAGGGCCACGGCCAAGACTCATAAAGTAGCTGTGTTCAAGAATCAACATACTGAACTAGGAGAATCAAAAACACTATCTGAACTCTGAGTTCCTATAGATGCCAATCATTCTGAACTTCAATGGATAAAGTGAGATGTCGAAACTATTCAAGAGGCAAAAAGCTACAAGTCCCGCTCATCTGATTGGAGCTATGTTTCATTGATAGTTTGGAATTTATAGTATATTCTCTTCTTTTTATCCTATTTGATTTTCA
>NC_029785.2:112786531-112788775 GCF_000816755.2 Arachis ipaensis | reverse complement strand
AAAATCACATTTCTGGACTTTACTATGAGTTTGTGTATTTTTCTGTGATTTCAGGTATTTTCTGGCTGAAATTGAGGGACCTGAGCAAAAATCAGATTCAGAGGTTGAAGAAGGACTGCAGATGCTGTTGGATTCTGACCTCCCTGCACTCAAAGTAAATTTTCTGGAGCTACAGAACTCCAAATGGTGCGCTTCCAATTGCGTTGGAAAGTAGACATCCAGGGCTTTCCAGAAATATATAATAGTCCATACTTTGCCCGAGTTTAAATGACGCAAACTGGCATTGAACGCCAGTTTCATGTTGCAGTCTGGCGTTCAGCGCCAGAAACAAGTTGCAAAGTGGAGTTCAACGCCAGAAACACGTTACAAACTGGCGTTCAACTCCAAGAATGACCTCTCCACGTGTAAACTTCAAGCTCAGCCTAAGCACACACCAAGCGGGCCCCAGAAGTAGATTTCTGCATTATTTACTCATTTCTATAAACCCTAGTAACTAGTTTAGTATAAATAGGACTTTATGCTATCTTTAGTTTCATCTTTAGATCACGATTGGGGGCTGGCCATTCGGTCATGCCTGAACCTTATCACTTATGTATTTCCAATGATAGAGTTTCTACACTCCATAGATTAAGGTGTGGAGCTCTGCTGTTCCTCATGAATTAATACAAAGTACTACTGTTTTTCTATTCAATTCAAGCTTATTCCGATTCTAAGATATTCATTCGTACCTCAATATGAATGTGATGATCGTGACAGTCATCATCATTCCCAACTATGAACGCGTGCCTGACAACCACTTCCGTTCTACCTTAGATTGAATGAGTATCTCTGGGATTCCTTAATCAGAATCTTCGTGGTATAAGTTAGAATCCATGGACAGCCATTCTTGAGATCCGAAAGGTCTAAACCTTGTCTGTGGTATTCCGAGTAGGATCCGGGAAGGGATGGTTGTGACGAACTTCAAACTCACGAGTACTGGGCGTAGTGACAGACGCAAAAGGAGGGTGAATCCTATTCCAGTATGATCGAGAACCTCCAGATGATTAGCCATGCAGTGACAGCGCATCGGACCATTTTTACAGAGAGGATGGGAAGTAGCCATTGACAACGGTGATGCCCTACACAAAGCTTGCCATAGAAAGGAGTAGGACTGATTGGATGAAGACAGCAAGAAAGCAGAGGTTCAGAGGAACGAAAGCATCTCTATACGCTTATCTGAAATTCTCACCAATAATTTACATAAGTATCTCTATCCTATTTTATTTATTTTCATCCACTATAATTTCTTAATGCAATTTAATCCGCCTGACTGAGATTTACAAGATGACCATAGCTTGCTTCATACCAACAATCTCCGTGGGATCAACCCTTACTCACGTAAGGTTTATTACTTGGATGACCCAGTGCACTTGCTGGTTAGTTGTACGAAGTTGTAAAACAAAATTAAGAATATAAACGTGCGTATGAAGTTTTTAGCGCCGTTATCAAGGAAGTAAAGATCACGATTTCGCACACCAATGATATTATAAGATGTATAAGAATATTTAATTAAATAATAAAAAAATGGAAATGAAATAAAAAAGGTTACATGTATTATATTTGTTAGTGTTGAATATGATAAAAAAAGGGAAAAGAATTGGCAGATTAATTATTAATATGTATGAAGTATCTCATTATATTTATTTTAAAATTATTTTTGACTCATATTTTAGTAACAAATTATCTGATAGCCTAATGGTGATTGAAGTGTTGTTTCCCTTGGAGGTTCGGTGTTCAGATAATAGGAATTGCAAAATTTACTTTATTTTTTAAAAATCTTCTCATAAAAAAATAATAAAATAAAATGACACTTTCACAATCTTGGAGTCACGACACGAGGTCACAAAAGAAAGTGAATGATTAAAAATGATGATGTTTTCTTTTTTAAAAAAAAATAAAATAAACAAATAAAATAATTCAATCAAACCTTTACATTCTTACAAATTAAATTCACTATCATTTTTAACACAGATTATACTCTTACATCTTTCTGAACATTTTCATACACACATTCAGATGAAAATTTCATAAGCACCATACATATTTTTCAGATAAAAAACACATCACATATTTACAAATATGCTTTAACATCAAATGTAATATAATTTTACAGATAATAAACATGATGTTTTATAAGATCTGTTTCAATAATAATTAAGTTTATTTTAGTCTTCTTTTTATTTTAATTTTATTTTTGATAAACTG
>NC_029785.2:112785430-112786486 GCF_000816755.2 Arachis ipaensis | reverse complement strand
GGGAAAAAATATGAATAATTGTAATAATATTTACAAAATAAAATAAGCACAGATAAGTAATATACCAAAAATATTTGATTACACTAAATCTTTGAGATATTTTTCTAAAAATTTTGTGCTAAAATTTTCATATCTTTTGCGAAAATTATTTTGATGGTAATGATCTATAAGCTCTCCTCTCTGTGTATTTTTTTTAAACCTCCTCTCGAATTTTTTCTTTGACTTTTTTTTTTCGTTTTCAAATCTTTTCTTTTTTAAATCTCCTTTTCAAAATTTCTTCTTTTCAAATCCTTTTTTGTTTTAAATCTCCTTCCCCTTTGCACTGATTTGCTTGTAGTACTTATAGAAAAAAAAAATGTTCTTGCATCAACGCAAATTGAAGAAGAAAATTTTAACACTCGTACATGCTTTGACAAGTATTTTCAATGGCAAGTTTTAGATAAGATGGACATGTCTTTATTATTCAACATCTTCATGTTGCTAAAGATTTTGTCTCTGGCTTTGATCTACTGCTGACTTGCTACTTGTGACTTTCACAATTTTTTATTTTTGGTTTTTTTAGATACTAATGTATCAGAAAATATTGTTGTGACTTTTTATATTTATATTTTTTATTTTCTCAAAATAATAATAATAATATGTAATTATTTAAAAAATTTTAGATATCAACAACCGCCCCCTTTGCATTTTTATTTATAAAAAAATAAAAAGACAAAGGAGTTGATCCAAACTTGTCCTTGAAGAAAGATTGAGTACTATCAAAATACATGGTTGGTAACGTCTTGGTGCGGTTGAAAGAAACATAAAGATATAACAGAAGACTAAGAATTTTTGGAAGTGAAATACAATGGGTACTGGATCGGCACGGTTGTCCCATGTTATATAAAATTAACATGTATGATTAGATAATGAAATACAATGGGTATTGATTTGATGTAATTGCCCCACATAATGAGTACTGGCCGATACAGTTGCCACATAATGAAGATAAAATGTGATGTGATAAGAACTTTTAAGCAAGGTGACTAGCAAGATAACCTTCAAATAAAAAATAAT
>NC_029785.2:112777246-112785158 GCF_000816755.2 Arachis ipaensis | reverse complement strand
CAATCGGATATAGTCACTTCATAAGGGAAGAAAAAATAAGATGGGTACCAATCGAGTATGGTCGCCTCACAGGGAAAGAAAAATATGATGAGTACCGTTATATTAGGTTGTCCCATGAAGAATGGAAAAACAAAGATGGGTACCAGTTGGTTATGGTTGCCTCACAAGAAAAAGACAATATAGGTACCTGTTAGATACGGTTGTCCCATGAAAAGGCAAATGTGATATCAGTCGGGTATGGTTGTCCCATAAAGTAAATATTTGATGACTAATGAGTTAGTCTCAATGCAATGGTTACTTGATAGAATAGGCTGTTCATGATTAAAATAGGCTGCTTTTGGATATCAATTGGATATGATTTTCTCACAAAATAAAAATCATATGATTGAAATGCTTAAGGCAATATATGATCATGATATGATGATGAGTTTCAAAAACATAACTCAATATTTTCAACTGAATTTTTTTTCTGAAAGATATATATGATGCATGATTATTGTTGTTATTGTTGTTTTTTTTTATACACATCCTTATTGTCATCAATCGCATTCAAAGATGAATGAACTTAGAACATTTTTTTTCTTTTTCTCTTGCAACGTGTTTTATGAAAGGAATATATGATCTTCATTGTCTTCCCTTTTGAAAAGCTGGTGCACGAAATTGTGATCTCAGGCAACGGCGCCAAAAACTCTGTACGCACGTCTTAATAAATCGTTTTTCATTCACAACTTCGATACAACTAACCAGCAAGTGCACTGGGTCGTCCAAGTAATAAAACCTTACGTGAGTAAGGGTCGATCCCACGGAGATTGTTGGTATGAAGCAAGCTATGGTCATCTTGTAAATCTCAGTCAGGCGGATATCAAATGGTTATGGAGTTTTCGAAAATAATACTAATTAAACAGAAAATAAAGATAGAAATACTTATGTATATCACTGGTGAGAATTTCAGATAAGCGTATAGAGATGCTTTCGTCCCTCTGAATCTCTGCTTTCCTGCTGTCTTCATCCAATCAGCCTTACTCCTTTCTATGGCTGGCTTTATGTAAGGACATCACCATTGTCAATGGCTACTTTTCATCCTCTCTGGAAAATGGTCCGATGCACTATCACTGCATGGCTAATCTGTTGAGTTACTAAATTCTTAACCAGAACCAAAAGGGGAAAGAGTAAAATTGCTGGAATAATAAAAATATCCTTAGATGGAAAGCAATGGTAACTTAAATCAAAAGAACAATCATAAACTGAAAATACCTCAATTATCATTAATTCAAATAACAGTCTGTAGCATGGAAGAAATTCATAAATTAAGTGATCAATTCAAGTGCTGGAATAAATTAAGGTAAAAGGAAGCTAAAACAAAGGAACGTAAAACCTGGATTGAGAGTCACTCTTAAAACAAGAAGAAATCCTAAATCCTAAGAGAGAGAGAGAGATAAGATCTCCCTCTCAACTAAATCTAAATCATTGAAAAATAAAAATATGCGAGCTCCCTTTGAATGGATGCATTCCCACACTTTATAACCTCTGGTCTATGCTGTTTGTACTTGGATCTGGGCCAAAAAGGGCTTCAGAATTCGCTGGGGGCGTATTCTGTAAATTCTGATACGTGGCCTCTGTCACGCGTCCGCGTGGGTCACGCGGTCGCGTCGTTTGGAGCTTTTCCTTACCACGCGGTCGCGTCAGTCATGCGACCGCATCATGTGCGTTCTGCTTAAGGCGCGCGGTCGCGTCAGTCATACGGCCGCGTCGCTGCATCTTCGCTTCTGGCACGCGATCGCGTCATCCATGCGATCGCGTGAATACCAGTTTCCTTAAAGCTCCGTTTTGCTTTCTCCTTCCATTTTAGTATGTTTCCTTCTCCATCCTTTAAGTCATTCTGCCTTAGAAAATCTGAAACTACTCAACACACTGATCACGGCATCGAATGGAAATAAAGGTAATTAAAATAACTAATTTTTAAAGCTTAGGAAACATGTTTTTTCACAATATGACATAATAAGGAAGGGAAAGTAAAACCATGCAATTAATGTGAATAAGTAGGTGAAGGATTGTATAAATCACTCAAATTAAGCACAAAAGAACTCATGAAATATGGATTTATCAACCTCCCCACACTTAAACACTAGCATGCCCTCATGCTAAATCCAAGGTAAATAATTAAGGTTAAAGTGATGGAATGTCATGCAATGCAACCTAATTTAAATGCAACTACCTAAATGAATGATGCATCATGCAACTCTCATATATAAAGCTTACATGTAGCCAAGTTAATTCACATTCTCAAGGAGTCATGTATATATATATATATATATATATATATATATATATATATATATATAGTCAACCCTTAAATAATAAAGCATTTTAGCAAATGAGGTGGGAAAGAAAACATTGTACAAACTTGCAAAACAATTAGTAAATATAAGCACAGATATATGTTGATGAGTTATAGAACCCTCACTGGATTTTGTGTTTACTCTCTAGTCACTCAGTGTTTATTGGGTTTATTCACTCTATTTTTCTTTTTATTCTTACTTTGCATAGCTTTGTTCTTCATCTAACCAATCAACAATTATAGAATATAGTCATACCAAAAAGTCATGAGGTCTTTAATTGAGGTTGTAATAGGGTCAAGGTAAAGGTAAGGATTTATGTATAGGGTCAAGTGAGCTAATAAGTGAATCCTTAATTAGACTAAGATCTCACCTAACATACATATTTAGTAAAATAAAACTTCTTTGCCTATTTTTCCATATTATCCCACTTATTGTTACATACTCATGTTTCACTTTTTATTTTTTATTCCATGTGCATTGCTTTTATTTTGCATTGGGGAATTTCTTTTGTATCCCCCTTTTATTTAAATGCTGAAAAATAACTCTTTTTTTTTTTCAAGGCACATGGCAATTAAATCACTCTGATTTTCTCATGAGCATGCTTCCCAAATTTATTTTATTTCTTTTAACTTCTCTACCTTTTGTTTCTATCATCCATGTTCCCAAAAGGTTTCCCACATTTAACTCTATTCATGATTTTCTATCTTAAGCTAACCAAGGATTCACTTGGAATTTTCTTTTGTTTTTCTACTTAAGGCTAGTAATTTGGCTAAATAGAATAAAGGGGTTTTAAAAGGCTCAAGGGGGCTAACAAGGGTGATGTAAAAGGTAGGCTAATTTGGGGTAAGTGAGCTGAAATCAAATGATGGCCTCAATCATTATGCTAAAAAGGGTAAACTATACTAATTAATCCACTAACAAATCAGAATTGCAAACTAAACTAAATAACTAAAATAAACTAAATGGCTAAAATATGAACTAAAGATGCAAAATGCAGAAAATAGAGTAAAAATACATGAAAGCAATGTATAAGTACTCAGAAAATAACAGTAAAAAGAAAAATATAGAAAAATATCCAAAATAAAAGAAAAAAAAGATGTAGTGGTTCACCAAAATAAACGCCAAAGATGGCGACCTCCCCACACTTAAAAGGAAGCATCGTCCCCGATGCTCAATCAAGCCGGGTGTGAAGGAGTGTCATCACTGGAAGGGATGGTAGCTGTAGTCTCAATGGTGGTAGGCTGGGAGTCTGGCTGCTGTGGAGGAGGTGCTGACTGGACCGGGATCTCAAGATCTGCAGCCTCAATCTGATGTGGGACTGCTGCCTGTTGTGCGGCTGGTGCTGCCTCCTGGGGATGGGTCTCTGCCTCGGGCGCATCCGCCTCCTCCTCAGATGCCTCGGACGGTGTGTCGGGCTCGGAGGGGATGTCACCGAATCGTATCATCAGCTTTAGGTGCTCATAGTGCTGCTTGTTGCGACGCTCCATCTGGTCAAGTCGTCGGAACAAGCGGTGCACCAGATGATAGACGGGCTTTGTGGCAGGTGGAGGTGCAGTGGTGGTCGCAGGGGTAGGTGGTGCAGCAGTGGAGGAAGAGGGTCCAGCAGACGGTGGGGCTGACTCATCAGTAGTAGTGAATGGTGGTGGTCTGTGGCCCAAGGCTAAGAAGTTCCGGCTGTGCGGAATGATCTTCCTGCAATCCGCCGCTGGTGGTCTCTCATCGGCATCCTCCCATGGCACGTCAGCTCGACGGCCAAGCTGTGTAACCAGATATGGAAAAGGGAGGGTGCCTCGGACGTGGACCCTGGCCATATAGTGCCGAATGAAACGTGGCAAATAAAGGTCCTTACCCTCCAACACACACCAAAGGAGGGTGATCATAGCAGCCGGGATCTCCGTCTCGTGAGTACTCGGCATCACATAATTACTCAAGATCTGATGCCATAACCGAGCCTCATCATTTAAGTATGCTCTCTTGATCCCTCTAGGCATGGTAGTGTCCTGACCCATCACCCAAGGGACTGTCGGGTCGAGAGCTATCCGTGCCTTCACAGCATCCCAATCAAACTGCATCTGACGCATGTCCTCCTCAGCCTTTGAATAACCATCAGGCTGATCGGACTTGGCTGGGAGCCAGAGAATGTCCTCTAAGGCCTCCTCAGTGACCAGAATTTGTTTTCCTCTCAGATTCACTGCATCTAGGGTGGTGAGGTAGTAGTTGCAGTAGAATTTCCGGACTCAAGATGCGTTGACCTCTGTCAGTGTTCGCTCCAGAAAAAACCAGCCCCTTTGCTTGATTTGCTCAGTGGTGTACTGCTGGAGTGCTTCTGGAATCTTCAGAGTTCGTTCCAGGTATAGATTTCTGGAGTTTGCAAAAGCTGGGTACTTCAGCTCACAGTACCGGTTTGCAAATTTTGTAGGATCATTTGCAGGGAGTAGCTGGTCAGCTTTTTCCTGCTGTGTGAAGTTCTTCTCCCGCCATGAAGAATCGTGCATTAGAGCAATGATGGACTGGGAGGAATCTCCTCTCTTGCGCTTGCCAGTAGCCTTGCCTTTTCCTTTCCTTTGTGAGGCAGACATCCTGAAAAACAGAAAACCAGGATATGGATAAAATAGGAAAGCAAATAGGCAATTAAACAAAGGAAACTCAAAGCGGCAAGGGGAAATAAAATAAGGAAAATGAGTAAATGAAATGTGATTGAATTTATGTTAAACGGAAAAAAATAATCAATATGCCATGGTAAGAAAGTTAGAGGAAAGTGAAAATAATCAGAAAAGAGATTAAAAGGGTTAGTATGGTTAGAATTTGAAAAAGAAATTAGTAAATTAAAATTAGTGAGTTAGTAAAGTGCGGGTTAAAGTAAGTGGCATAGAAAAATTCCATATAATAAGGATTCACAGGTAAGAATAGAAGTACTCATAATCGAACAAGGAAAACAGGGTGATGTTGATTCGAATAGAAATAAAGAAAGCAAAAATTGGAATCAGTGAATCACAAATGCAGTTTATGAACAAGGAAATCAAAGAGGATAAGAAAGTCTGCCATAGCATTCATGAAATGGTTTGGGTAAAGTAGCGTAAAACAGAGTTCAGAAATGCCAAACCAAAACATGAATGAAAACAATTTACAAAAAATTTGGGCAGCATTCCGGCTAAAATTGGAGTGTCCCGGAAAATAAACAGCAATCATAGCAGTTCATATGAATTAAAAACTTGCTGCAGTTATCAGTAATGAATAGAAACAGGAAAATTTTAGAGTAACAAGCAGCAATTGCAAGAAATCACAGCATATGAACGAAGTCACAGGAACAGCAGAATTGCAGTTATGATAAAACATAAATAGGAACAGTGCAAGTAAACAGACCTAGATCCACTAACCACAGCCTAAGCTACCTAACAACCTAAAAATCCACTACAGCATGCATATCTATCTATCCTAATGATGAACAGAAACGGAAAAAATTACAGAAAAACGACGAACGGATAAAAGGGGGGTTGCGTTTTGCGGAACCTGGTAGGCGGGAGGGGTGGAACGGGAAAGAAGGTGGCTGCGGCGGCGTCCGGCGCGGTGGCGGGGCACGGTGTCGCGGTGGCGGCTGAGGGGGGGGGTGACGCGATCGCGTGGGTCGCGCGATCGCGTCGCTGGAATTTGTGCTAAACGCACGACTCCAGCGCCGTTTTAGTGCAACTCTCTGTCTCCTTTTGGGGTGATGTGCAATTCATGCGACGCGATCGCGTCGCTCACGCGGTTGCGTGGGATTGGTATTGTGCAAGTGCCGCGATCGCATGGGCATGCGATCGCGTGGGCCAATCTGTGCGAAACGCACAAGGGCCGCACGATTCCAGCCTAACTTTCTGTTCGTTGGATCCTTACGCCGATATATATATCACGCGGCCGCGTGGGTCACGCGGTCGCGCGGGTGGTGTTTTTCGCAATATAACGCGATCGCATGGGGCATGCGGTCGCATCGTGCACCCCTATATATATATATATATATTTTTTTTATATGCATGAAAAATGCAGAATGCAATGATTAACATGAATGTTATGCATGATTCCAGGTTTAATAAATTAAAATAAAAAAGGAGAAATAAAAGCAATGAATAAGAAATAAATTGAAAAAGAAGCGACCATACCATGGTGGGTTGTCTCCCACCTAGCACTTTTAGTTAAAGTCCTTCAGTTGGACATTGGAGGAGTATCCTGTTATGGTGGTTTATGTTTAAATTCGTCCAAAAATCTCCACCAGTGCTTGGAATGCCAATAGCCTCCGAGGTCCCAAACTAAGCATGCAAAGCTTTTGAGCAGCTCCAAACAGATTTTCAGGCTCCCGGGACTACGAATGTCAGGATAGAGTCCAGGATTCCAAGCCTTGCTTTTAAATCCGCCTCCGTCTTGATCTACATGTCTCCATCCGGGCGGTTTAAAAGTAGAATCTCACTGTGGTGACCAAACGTTCTCTGTGATCCATGCAATTGAGCATGATACCAATCCGTGTACTTCGAGGTGAAGCGTGGAACCTTATTGAACCTTGTGCACCAGCTCTGAGTACGAGCCATTTCCCTCTTACTCTTAAAGCCGCAGAGAGCTCTAAGCTGGCCATCTGTTTCTAGCAAACCGTATTCAAGTGAATAAGTGAAGTTATAAGTTAAGGATTGTACCCACTTGAAGCTTGTATTAGGTGGTAATGGCCTTGGGATAGGTGTTTTTGGTGGTTCTGCAAGTTCCGTTTTCTTGTGCTCTTCTGTGAATTCCTCCACTTCTTTGCAAAGATCTTCAATTGTATATGTGTCCTGGCCAAAGTCGTCTATGTCTTCCTCATCACTTGAGTCATAGATTGGAGGTTGAGAGAAATCTACCTCCACATCATCTTCATATTCACTTAGGGAAGATTTTTCGTTCTCATAGAATTCACTTGCGGATGCAAGTTCATCACCAAGAGAGCTAGACTTGTGACTATCATCATCAAGGGAATTTGCTCCTTGGATTATTCCGTCTGATTCCTCATAAACGACTTGCCTTGGAGATTGTACAGTATCCTCCTTAGCATCAACTGTAGCATCCTGGACGGAGTTTTCCTCAATTATGGATTCCCATGGAGGTTCAGCATCTCCTAGATCTTCAACCAACTCTTCTTCTTAAACAAAGACAGCTTCTTCTAATTGTTCTAGTACAAATTCATTTTCTGTCTTATCCACTGAAGTTTCTGGTAGCGCCTTCATGCTACACTCTTCATTGGGCTGTCCACATGGAGCTGTGGCTGATCCTTGTGTATTTGAGCGCCTAGAAGCCCATTGAATTATCGCTTGCTCCAGTTTCACGTTAGCAGTTCCCCGGCAACGGCGCCATTTTGACGTCGGGGTTTTTACCAGTAAAGAGATTCATAGAAACAGTTGCGTTGTAGATATAGTCTCTAAACCGACAAAAATCCCTTCGTACAAACGTTTTGGGTGTCACAAGGAACAAACCCCTTTAAAAATTGTTAACCGAGTATTCAAACCTCGGGTCGTCTTCTCAAGGAACTGCGAGGAAGTATGTTCTTATTATTGGCTATAAAGGTTGTAATCGGGGTT
>NC_029785.2:112772105-112775111 GCF_000816755.2 Arachis ipaensis | reverse complement strand
AATCAAAGAGAACAATCATAAACTGAAAATACCTCAAATATTATTAATTCAGATAACAATCTATAACATGGAAGAAATTCATAAATTCACTGATCAATTCAAGTGCTGGAATAAATAAAAGTAAAAGGAAGCTAAAACAAAGGAACGTAAAACCTGGATTGAGAGTCACTCTTAAAACAAGAAGAAATCCTAAATCCTAAGAGAGAGAGAGAGAGAAGATCTCACTCCTAACTAAATCTAAATCATTGAAAAATAAAAATATGCGAGCTCCCTTTGAATGGATGCATTCCCACACTTTATAACCTCTGGTCTATGCTGTATGTACTTGGATACTCCTAACTAAATCTAAATCATTGAAAAATAAAAATATGCGAGCTCCCTTTGAATGGATGCATTCCCACACTTTATAACCTCTGGTCTATGCTGTATGTACTTGGATCTGGGCCAAAAAGGGCTTCAGAATTCGCTGGGGCGTATTCTGTAAATTCTGATACGTGGCCTCTGTCACGCGTCCGCGTGGGTCACGCGGTCGCGTCGTTTGGAGCTTTTCCTTACCACGCGGTCGCGTCAGTCATGCGACCGCGTCATGTGCATTCTTCTTAAAGCGCGCGGTCGCGTCAGTCATGCGGCCGCGTCGCTGCATCTTCGCTTCTGGCACGCGATCGCGTGAATACCAGTTTCCTTAAAGCTCCGTTTTGCTTTCTCCTTCCATTTTAGTATGTTTCCTTCTCCATCCTTTAAGTCATTCTGCCTTAGAAAATCTGAACCTACTCAACACACTAATCACGGCATCGAATGGAAATAAAGGTAATTAAAATAACTAATTTTTAAAGCTTAGGAAACATGTTTTTTCACAATATGACATAATAAGGAAGGGAAAGTAACACCATGCAATTAATGTGAATAAGTAGGTGAAGAATTGTATAAATTACTGAAATTAAGCACAAAAGAACTCATGAAATATGGGTTTATCAATACCACAGATAAGGTTTAGACTTTTCGGATTCTCATGAATGCCGCCATCAATCTAGCTTATACCACGAAGATTCTGATTAAGAGATCCAAGAGATAATCATTCAATCGAAGGTAGAACGGAAGTGCTTGTCAGGCACGCATTCATAGGGAATGATGATGATTGTCATGTTCATCACATTCATGTTGAAGTGCGAATGAATATCTTAGAAGCGAAATAAGTTGAATTGAATATAAAACAGTAGTACTTTGTATTAATTCATGAGGAACAGCAGAGCTCCACACCTTAATCTATGGAGTGTAGAAACTCTACTGTTGAAAATACATAAGTGAAAGGTCCAGGCATGGCCGAATGGCCAGCCCCCAAAACGTGATCACAGGATCAAAAATACAATCCAGGATGTCTAATACAATAGTAAAAAGTTCTATTTATAATAAACTAGCCACTAGGGTTTACAGAAGTAAGTAATTGATGCATAAATCCACTTCCGGGGCCCACTTGGTGTGTGCTTGGACTGAGCTTTAGCTTTCCACGTGCAGAGGCTTCTTTTGGAGTTAAACGCCAGGTTGTAACGTGTTTTTGGCGTTCAACTCTGGTTTGTGACGTGTTTCTGGCGTTTAACTCCAGACAGCAGCATAGAACTGGCGTGCAACACCCTTTTACGTCATCTAAACTCGGCCAAAGTATAAACTATTATATATTGCTGGAAAGCCCTAGATGTCTACTTTCTAACGCAATTGGAAGCGCACCATTTTGAGTTTTGTAGCTCCAGAAAATCCACTTCGAGTGCAGGAAGGTCAGAATCCAACAGCATCAGCAGTCCTTCTTCATCCTCTGAATCTGATTTTTGCTCAAGTCCCTCAATTTCTACAGATGCTGAGTTGATCCTGTGGGGTCCACAGATCCTGAGGTGTCAAGGATTTGCATCCCTGCACCCATTAGGCATGTAAAATGCCTTTGCATGCAATTCTGGCGTTTAAACGCCGAATTGATGCTTGTTCTGGGCGTTCAATGCCCAGATGCAGCATATTTCTGGCGTTCAGCGCCAGCTCTTCTTCACTGTGCATTTCTGCGCGTCTGAACGCCAGGATGCTGCTTGTTTCTGGCGTTCAACGCCAGAAACATGCTCTGTTCTGGCGTTGAACGCCAGACAGATGCTCCTTACTGGCGTTTAAACGCCAGTAAGTCCTTCCTCTAGGGTGTGATTTTTCTTCTGCTGTTTTTGATTCCGTTTTCAATTTTTATATTTATTTTGTGGCTCCACATGATCATGAACCTAATAAAACATGAAATAACAATAAAAATAAAATTAGATAAATAAAAATTGGGTTGCCTCCCAACAAGCGCTTCTTTAATGTCAATAGCTTGACAGTGGGCTCTCATGGAGCCTCACAGATGTTCAGAGCATTGTTGAGACTCCCCAACACCAAACTTAGAGTTTAACTGTGGAGGCTCTGGTTGACTCTGTTTTGAGAGAAGCTTATTGTGCCTTTTTTCCATATTTACAGAAGGATGCCCTTGAGTTTTAAACTCAAGGGAGTCCTCATTCAGTTGAAGGACTAATTTGCCTCTGTCAACATCAATCACAGCTCTTGCTGTGACTAGGAATGGTCTTCCAAGGATGATGGATTCATCCTCATCCTTCCCAGTATCTAGGACTATGAAATCAGCAGGGATGTAAAGGCCTTCAACCTTTACTAACACGTCCTCTACTTGTCCATAAGCCTGTTTTCTTGAATTGTCTACCATCTCTAATGAGATTTTAGCAGCTTGCACCCCAAAGATTCCCAGTTTTTCTATTACAGAGAGGGGCATGAGGTTTATCCCTGAACCAAGGTCACACAGAGCCTTTTCAAAGATCATGGTGCCTATGGTACAAGGTATTAAGAACTTTCCAGGATCCTGTTTCTTCTGAGGCAATGTCAGTTGATCCAGATCACTTAGTTCATTGGTGAACAAGGGAGGTTCATCTTCCCAAGTCTCAATACCAAATAAATTGGCATTCAGCTTCATGATTGCACCAAGAAACTTGG
>NC_029785.2:112766038-112771557 GCF_000816755.2 Arachis ipaensis | reverse complement strand
CTCATGAATGGCATAAGGAGGTTTAATGGAATCTCTATGGTCTCTAGATGAGCCTCAGATTCCTTTGGTTCCTCAAAAGGAAACTCCTTATTGATCACTGGACATCCCAGGAGGTCTTCTTCCTTGGGATTCACGTCCTCCCCTTCCTCTTTGGATTCGGCCATGATGGTTATATCAATGGCCTTGCACTCTCCTTTTGGATTTTCTTCTGTATTGCTTGGGAGAGTACTAGGAGGGATTTCAGTGATCCTTTTACTTAGCTGGCCCACTTGTGCCTCCAAATTTCTAATGGAGGACCTTGTTTCATTCATGAAACTTACAGTGGTCTTAGATAGATCAGAGACTAAGTTTGCTAAATTAGAGGTATTTTGTTCAGAGTTCTCTGTCTGTTGCTGAGTGGATGATGGAAAAGGTTTGCTATTGCTAAACCTGTTTCTTCCACCATTATTAAAGCCTTGTTGAGGATTTTGTTGATCCTTCCATGAGAGATTTGGGTGATTTTTCCATGAGGGATTATAGGTGTTTCCATATGGTTCACCCATGAAATTCACCTCTGCTATTGCAGGGTTCTCAGGTTCATAGGCCTCTTCTTCAGAAGGCGCCTCTTGAGTACTGTTGGATGCAGCTTGCATTCCATTCAGACTCTGAGAAATCATATTGACTTGTTGAGTCAATATTTTATTCTGAGCCAATATGGCATTCAGAGTATCAATTTCAAGAACTCCCATTACTCACAGATTTCTCTCAGAAGTGTACATGAACTGGTTATTAGCAACCATGTCAATGAGTTCTTGAGCTTCTGTAGGCGTTTTCTTTAGGTGAATGGATCCACCTGCAGAAGTATCCAATGACATCTTAGCTAATTCAGACAGACCATCATAGAATATATCCAGGATGGTCCATTCTGAAAGCATGTCAGAAGGACACTTTTTGGTCAGTTGCTTGTATCTCTCCCAAGCTTCATAGAGGGATTCACCTTCTTTCTGTTTGAAGGTTTGAACATCCACTCTAAGCTTGCTCAGCTTTTGAGGAGGAAAGAACTTGGCTAAGAAAGCCTTGACCAGCTTATCCCAAGAGTTCAGGCTATCCTTAGGTTAAGAATCCAACCATATTCTAGCTCTATCTCTCACAGCAAAAGGGAAAAGTATGAGCCTGTAGACTTCAGGATCTACTCCATTAGTCTTAACAGTATCACAGATCTGCAAGAATTCAGTTAAGAACGGAAAAGGATCTTCAGATGGAAGTCTATGAAACTTGCAGTTTTGCTGCATCAGAGAAACTAATTGAGGTTTCAGCTCAAAATTGTTTGCTCTAATGGCAGGAATTGAGATGCTTCTTCCATGTAAATTGGAATTAGGTGCAGTGAAGTCACCAAGCATTCTCCTTGCATTATTATTATTATTTTCGGCTGCCATCTCCTCTTCTTGTTCAAAAATTTCTGAAAGGTGCTTGCTGGATTGTTGTAATTTAGCTTCTCTTAGTTTCCTCTTCAGAGTCCTTTCAGGTTCTGGATCTGCTTCAACAAGAATATTCTTGTCCTTGCTCCTGCTCATATGAAAAAGAGGAAACAGAAAAATAATAATAATTGGGATCCTTTTTACCCAGGTATAGAGGTCCCTGTGTGAGTAGAAGAAAAGAAGGAGAAAAGAATGTAATGTAAGGAAAGAAACACAAGGGTGAGGAGAGCAGAGATGTGAGATGAAGAGAAGTGTTAGTAGATGAATAAATAAATAGAAGGGGATGAGAGAGAAAGAGAATTTTTGAAGATTATTTTTGAAAAATGGTTAGTGATTTTCGAAAATTAAAAGAAGAAATAAATTAAAATTGAATTTTGAAACAATTAGTTAATTAAAAAGAATTTTTAAAAAAGAGGGAGATATTTTCGAAAATTAGAAAGAGAGGGTTAGTTAGTTAGGTAGTTTTGAAAGAGATGAGAAACAAACAAAAAGTTAGTTAGTTAGTTGAAACAAATTTGAAAATCAATTTTTGAAAAGATAAGAAGATAAGAAGTTAGAAAAGATATTTTAAAATCAAATTTTTGAAAAAGATATGATTTTGAAAAAGATAAAATAAAAAGATATTTTTTTGAAAAGACATGATTCAAATTAGTTTTTGAAAAAGATTTGATTTTTAGAATCACAATTAATGACTTGATTCACAAGAAATCACAAGATATGATTCTAGAACTTAAAGTTTGAATCTTTCTTAGCAAGCAAGTAACAAACTTGAAATTTTTGAATCAAAACATTAATTGATGATGTTATTTTCGAAAATTAGGAGATAAAGATAAGAAAAAGATTTTTGAAAAATATTTTAAAAATTTTCGAAAATAAATAGGAAAAGTGAAAAAGATATGATTTTTGAAAAAGATTTTGAAAAAGATAAAATTTGAAAATTTGATTTGACTCATAGAAAACAACTAGATTTTAAAAATTTTTGGAAAAGTCAACTCAAATTTTCGAATTTTATGAGAGGAAAAAGGGAAAGATATTTTTTTGATTTTTTTTGAATTTTTATGATGAGAGAGAAAAACATGAAAATGATGCAATGCATGAAAATTTTTAGATCAAAACAATGAATGCATGCAAGAATGCTATGAATGTCAAGATGAACACCAAGAACACTTTGAAGATCATGATGAACATCAAGAACATATTTTTGAAAAATTTTTGATGCAAAGAAAACATGCAAGACACCAAACTTAGAAATCTTTAATGCTTAGACACTAAGAATTCAAGAATGCATATGAAAAACACCATACAACACAGAACAATATAATATGAAGATCAATCAAGAAGGTTTATCAAGAACAACTTGAAGATCATGATGAATGCAATGCATGAATGCATTTTTTTTCAAAAAGTGCAAATGGAGATGCAATTGACACCAAACTTACAAATTGACTCAAGACTCAAACAAGAAACACAAAATATTTTTTTGATTTTTATGATTTTCTAATTTTTTTTGGATTTTTCGAAAATTATTTGTGAAAAAGAAAAATAAGGATTCCAAAATTTTTAATATGAATTTCAAGAATCTTGCACTCTTAGTCTAAAGCTCCAATCTGAGGGTTAGACATGGCTTAATAGCCAGTCAAGCTTTAGCATGTAAATCAAGTGGATCAGGAACAGCAACAGGTGGATCAGCAACAACTAGCTTGCTCTTGATAATGTTGGGTTGGAAGCCCCAGTCTAAATGAATTTAGATACGGCTTTACAGCTAGTCAGGCTTCAACATGCTTCATGAAACACTAGAATTCATTCTTAAAAATTCTGAAATAATTTTCGAAAACAGATGAGAAATTTTAGAAAGATTTTTGAAAAAAAAATTTGAAAAATTTTTGGAAATAAAACAAAAAGAAAATTACCTAATCTGAGCAATAAGATGAACCGTCAGTTGTCCAAACTCGAACAATCCCCGGTAACGGCGCCAAAAACTTGGTGCACGAAATTGTGATCTTAGGCAACGGCGCCAAAAACTCTGTACGCACGTCTTAATAAATCGTTTTTCATTCACAACTTCGATACAACTAACCAGCAAGTGCACTGGGTCATCCAAGTAATAAAACCTTACATGAGTAAGGGTCGATCCCACGGAGATTGTTGGTATGAAGCAAGCTATGGTCATCTTGTAAATCTCAGTCAGGCGGATATCAAATGGTTATGGAGTTTTCGAAAATAATACTAATTAAACAGAAAATAAAAATAGAAATACTTATGTATATCACTGGTGAGAATTTCAGATAAGCGTATAGAGATGCTTTCGTCCCTCTGAATCTCTACTTTCCTGCTGTCTTCATCCAATCAGTCTTACTCTTTTCTATGGCTGGCTTTATGTAAGGACATCACCATTGTCAATGGCTACTTTTCTTCCTCTCTGGAAAATGGTCCGATGCGCTGTCACTGCATGGCTAATCATCTGGAGGCATCACCTTGGTCAGTGGCTGCATCCCATCCTCTTGTGAAAATGGTCCAAATGCTCTGTCACAGCACGGCTAATCATCTGAGGTTCTCGATCATACTGGAATAGGATTCACCCTCCTTTTGCGTCTGTCACTACGCCCAGCACTCGCGAGTTTGAAGTTCGTCACAGTCATTCAATCCCAGAATCCTACTCGGAATACCACAGACAAGGTTTAGACTTGATCACAGGATCAAAAATACAATCCAGGATGTCTAATACAATAGTAAAAAGTTCTATTTATAATAAACTAGCCACTAGGGTTTACAGAAGTAAGTAATTGATGCATAAATCCACTTCCGGGGCCCACTTGGTGTGTGCTTGGGCTGAGCTTTAGCTTTCCACGTGCAGAGGCTTCTTTTGGAGTTGAACGCCAGGTTGTAACGTGTTTCTGGCGTTCAACTCTGGTTTGTGACGTGTTTCTGGTGTTTAACTCCAGACAGCAGCGTAGAACTGGCATTCAACGCCCTTTTAGGTCATCTAAACTCGGCCAAAGTATGAACTATTATATATTTCTGGAAAGCCCTGGATGTCTACTTTCCAACGCAATTGGAAGCGCGCCATTTTGAGTTCTGTAGCTCCAGAAAATCTACTTCGAGTGCAGGGAGATCAGAATCCAACAGCATCAGCAGTCCTTCTTCATCCTCTGAATCTGATTTTTGCTCAAGTCCCTCAATTTCAGTCAGAAAATACCTGAAATCACAGAAAAACACACAAACTCATAGTGAAGTCCAGAAATGTGAATTTAACATAAAAACTAATAAAAACATCCCTAAAAGTGACTAGATTCTACTAAAAACATACTAAAAATAATGCCAAAAAGCGTATAAATTATCCGCTCATCAAAAGCACATAATCTTTGTGACATTTCTTGTTATTCATTTTCTTCGTAAAATTAGCAGATGTTTCACATTATAGTATTAAAATAAAATGCAGATTGAAGTAAGTAAATGTGGTATTAATGACATAACTAATAAAAATAGGATCATAGAGACCAACAAAAAAAGAAAAAATAAACATTCCATCAAATATATTTTTCGAGAATGATAAAACTAGAAGCCAGCTTCTAATTTGGATCACCTGTAACCAAATCTTAAAAATGTTGATCGACATTGCAGTTTAGGTCCCCATCCAAAAAGTCATATTATTATCAATCACCTTTTCCTTTTTCTTTTCTTTTTTTTTTCTTTTTTTTTCTTTTTCTTTTCTTTTTCTTTTGAGAAAATGACAAATATGTTTTTGATTTTTTGCCACGCGGACATTTTAGGTCCCTGAGGATTGAAAAATATATTTACGTCCTTGACCTCCTTAAAACCAGGACATTTAAATTCCTCCGTTCAACTGAGCTTGTGAGACGTAACGGCGATGTCTGACACGGACTCCGTTCTGCTGATGTGGCCATTACGGTGTGCCGCATAGATGCGCAAATAGGTTTAGGCACAAAAAATTTCCCCACCCAGACGTAACGGCGACACGGACTCCGTTCTGCTGATGTGGCCATTACGGTGTGCCGCATAGATGCGCAAATAGGTTTAGGCACAAAAAATTTCAAATTTCCC
>NC_029785.2:112737774-112763302 GCF_000816755.2 Arachis ipaensis | reverse complement strand
GACGCCGTTCGTGTCCCCCCCCCATGCTCATCCTTTTGCTTTTTTAAATTTCCTTTAAAGCCTATAAGACAGCAATATAATTACAGAAACCCCATAACAAAGATCAAAACTCAAAAGTCACAGTCATACTCTGTTTCTCCATAAAAAAAGTCTCAGTTTCTTATTCCTTGTTGCGTGGTGAAGTCATCGAAGGAGAAGGTGAAGGGACAACATTGTTTGCTTGTCGTCTCTCTTCGTATACGAAGGTAAGTTTCGTTGACCTCATTAATTCGTTTTCTGTAGAAGGATTTTAGTTGGTACATGGGTTTGGGAAGATGCATGTTGCGTATTGTAATGTGGGTTTATTTTGTTGTTGTTTAGGGTTTGATTCATAAACTGCAACCTATTACATAAATGATAGTGAAATCTGTGTTGGGGAAAAGTTGTTTTGTTCAATTGTTATCTCTGATCATGAGTAAAATTGCATGCGAATAGAACTAAATTTTACAGAATAGTGAAATACACGTTTGATTCATTCAAAATGGTAAGAATGGTTGGTTTATATTTTTCAGATGGATGATTACTATGTGGTGCCAGTTTTATATCATGGGGATAATTTTACCAGGAGAGATGGTGGTGAGCTTGTTTATGTGGATGGTAAGGTAGAGAAGTTTCTGAAGATGGACAATGATTTTGTCAACTTCGGAGACTTGGTAACCTTGTTCAAGGGCTTAGGATATCAATCATACAAGGCTGTCTACTGGTATGACCCAACTAGTCCAAACATTGAGTCAAGGCTGCATATTCTGACAGGGGATGCAGGGATCAATATGATGCGAGAGAATAAAATAAAGAATCTAAAAAATGATGAGTTCTACATTTACTTTGACTACCCCGTGGATAATCCTGAGATTGTTGATACTACGGTAAAGAGAGTAATAGACAAGTGGATATAGATGATGTTCTAGAAGAACTTCATACATCCTTCTCCTCCTTCTCCTCTGATGATGGGTACGAGAGCACGGAAGATGTTTGTATAAACCTCCACCACCAGGGTTTGAAGGTGATAGTGATTCAACTAACAGCAGTGAAGGAGATCAGAATGCTAAAAGAAAAAAAGCTTTAAAGGGAAAAAAGAAAATTGTGTCTCCAAAGAATGCAGCTGCAAAGAGGCAAGGGTTAAAGAGAAATGCTAACACAGAGAAGAAGAAGGTGAAGCATGGGAGGAGGGTGAACAGAAGTGGTGGACATAGTGGAAATGGAAGGATGGGAACAAGTGTTGAAGGTGTATATAATGTAGGTAATAGGCCTAATGTGCAGAATGATGGAAATGATGGGCCTAATGTGCAGCTCAATGTGCATCCCAACAGGGAACTAGTAGTTGGGTTTTATGTTAGTGACGTCCAGTCAAATAAAGAAGACCCCATATTTGAGTATCAGTATGAAGAATTACATACCCCCATCTCATCAGAGGATGAAGACAGCAGACATCACTTTCCTCAATTTGATGATGAATATGCTTTTGGAGAGGGAGATTTGAATTAGGGACTAGGTTTGCCACCATTGAAAGGTTTAAGAAAGTGTGAAAAATCCATTCATTACTGAGGGTAGGGAGCTACAATGGATTAAGAATGATAGGGAGAGAGTCAGAGTGGATTACAAAGATGAGAAGTGTCCTTTCTTAGTGCATTTGTCATACAATAAGACTCTGCAGTGTTACCAAGTGAAGACATATAAAGATGAACACACATGTGCTGGGATTTAGGGAGTAATGCTGCTGATCAGCATTGGATTAGTAAGAAGGTTGAGAAGAGGATGAACACTCAACCACACATGACCACAAAAGAAGCAATTGATTTTCTTAGAGAAGAATTTTCATTATGTGTCCATCCGGAAATGGTTTACAGGGCAGTAAGGGAGGCAAAGGAGACTATTATGGGTAATGAGCGAGATCAATACACTAAGCTCCGGGATTATGCATTTGAGATTTTATGGAGCAACCCAAGATCAACCTCACGATTAGAGCTAACCCCAATTCCACAGTCTCCCCCTGTCTTTGATAAAATATATATATGCTTAGATGCATGTAAGCAAGGTTTCAAGGGTGGTTGTAGGCCTTTTTTACATCTTGATAACTATTTTCTTAAGATATATTGGGGGGGCAGCTTTTAACAGCAGTGGCACAGGATGCAAACAACCAAGTTTATGTGGTTGCTTATAGTGTTGGAAGGTCTGAAACCAAGGATTTCTGGAAGTGGTTTCTGACTCTCCTTTAAGAAGACCTAGGAGATATAATCAGTCATGGTTGAAACTTCATATTCACTCAATAAAAGGTAAATTTTACATTGATAGTTAACTTTATATTATTCTATTTGCAATTTGTATGTAATTCTGATATGAATTTTACATTGGTTCTTAACTCTATACTCTATATTATTCTATTTGTAATGTGTATGTAAATCTAATTTGAATAATACATTGATTGTTAACTCTATATTATTCTATTTGCAATTTGTACGTAATTCTGATATGAATTTTATATTGATTGATAACTCTATACTCTATACTATTCTATTTGCAATGTGTATGTAAATCTGATCTAAATAATATATTGATTGTTAACTCTATATTCTATATTATTCTATTTGCAATTCGTATATAAATCTGATCTAAATTTTACACTGTTTGTTAATTTTACATTATCTTGTTTGTTTTAACTATTTAATGCATGGTTTGTTACCTACTCTGAAGGAGGTGATGCCAAATGTGCATCATCGCAATTACGTGATGCACATTTGTAAGAATTTTATCAACCAATTCAAAGACTTTTATATCAAAGAGATCATTTAGGAGTGTGCTAGGTGCACTACGAAACCCGAATTCAACAAATGCATGGAGAAGCTAAAAGGAGTCAATCAAGGTACATGGAAATACCTAAACAAGTTTGAGCCATCTACATAGGTCAAAGCTTATTTCTCCCATTGTCCTAAGCTAGACAACCTCACAGATAACATGCGTAAGGTCTTTAATGCAAAGATCGTGAACTAAAGAAGCAAGCCCATTCTCACAATGTGTAAGGAAATTATGTGTTATCTAATGAGGAGAATGGTGAACCATAAGCGGCTATTAGACAACTATCCTGGCAAGCTTGCACTAGTTTAGTAAAAGAGGATGGAAAGGCTTGTCAAACTTAGCACCAAATGGATGGCATAATGGACTAGTGACCATGAAAGGAAGAGGCTTGAGGTGAGTCGCAAAGCAATCAGGGTGGATGTAGATCTCATCAAGCATAGATGCTCATGCAACAGATGGTAGTTGACTGGTATTTATAGGATTATATTTCTACAATAAAATGTTTATAACTATTAGATTATATTTCATCCTAATGTGCTTTGATTATTTCATTCCCACGTTGTTTTAGAAATGCCTTGCTACCATGCAATTGCTTCCATTAGAAAGAGACATGATTCGTGATGCGTGAGCATCTTGTACCAATTTCTCCTTGTTTTCTAGTCATTTTCAGTTAGAATTATTACGTTTTATAATATTTTAGTGCAAAAATCATCTTTGGATGCTACTTTGAGTGTTTTAGTGTTTTTATTTATTTCAGGTGAAATTTGGAGCAATTAGGCAGAAGTTTGTGCAAAAAGGAGAAGATTTGGCACTACCCCTCTGGGCGTTAAATGCCTGGCTGGCGTTTAGCGCCAGGGAGCCTCACGAAAGAGGAAGCGTTCTGGCTCCTTAGGCGCTAAACGCCCAACTGGCGTTTAGCGCCAGGCAATCCGAACCAAGCCCACATCAATGAAGCATCTTCAAGTGGATTTAACCATTATTAGTTATCTTTTATTTTATTTTTGTAATTTTTATTTACAAACAATATCGTTTAGCTTTAAGATTTATTATTTTATTTTAGTTTCAAATCAAATTAGGTTAGATATAAAAAGGAAAAGAGCCTTCAAGGTGATCTCCTCACTTTCGCACTTTCACACTTTTCAGAACCCTTGTTTTCTCTGTAAGTCATGAGCCACTAAACCTCCTTGGTTAAGGTTAGGAGATCTGTTTATTTCTATAGATTGAGATTATTACTTTTCTATTTTAATTAATGTATGGATTCAGTTTCAAGGATTACTTTTGTTCTTCATTTTATGAATCTGGGTGGAACGAAAGTATGACTTTTATTCTATTTGCGTTCTTGTGACCCTTGGAAGAGGATCTCACCTAAACAACAGCTTGAAAGTAAATTCCTCCTAAACGGCTAATTACTTGAACTAATCGGGATATGTGACATATAATCCTCTTAGCTTTGGGTAATTAGGGTTTTTGTGGCCATAAACTAGAATTGAACTTAACCCTCTAATCGGAATCAAGTGACCAAGATATTGGCGGTTGATGAAGGTTAGAGGAGACTAAATCACTAAGACATTAGGGTTTAGTCAATTACAGTTTGCCATGAAATGAATCTTGCATAATTAAAATAGTTGGTAAGAAAACTTAATCCAAAAAAGTAAACATCTTCGATACCTTAACGGTTTTCTCTTATTAATTTCTCACCAATTCTCTTATTTGCTTTCTTTATTCTTGAATATCTATTTAATGAGATCTCAATTCACCAAACCAATTTTTCTGCCTTCCTAACTAAGACAATCATTCAACCGTTGTTGTTCAGTCTATCAATTCTCGTGGGATCGACCCTCACAAACCTGAGGTATTACTTGGACGACCCGGTGCATTTGCTGGTTTAGTTGTGGACATTCCAAAAATCCGCACCAAGTTTTTGGCGTCGTTGTCGGGGACTGACAGTGATTGACAACTACTAGTTGTCTGGTTATTTAGATTAGGTGTTTTTACTTTAGTTTTATTCTATTTATTTCTTTAATTTTCGAAATTAACTTACAATTTTTTCTTCAATTTTTGAAATTAAGTTTGGTGTCCCTATAGTAATTTTTCTCTTTAAATTTCGAAAATATTAGTGTTCTTCCTTGTTTAATTTTCGAATTAGTAGTTTAATTTTTCTTAATTATTTTTGAAACATTTAGGTCTATTTCTTGTTTTATCTTATTTTATTTCTTTTTACATAGGATACCTCACTGGGAATTCTCTGCACTCTGACGTAGAGATTTCCACTTTTCTTTGTTTTCTGTTTGTTTGTGAGCAGGAACAGAGACAAAGAACCCCTTCTTGATTTTGATCATGAACCTGAGAGGACCTTGAGGCGGCATTTGCAAAAAGCTAGAGCTTACAGAGCCAGTGAAAATCTCAGGGATACTTTTGAGAAGGAAGCCATGGATCCCAACAATCCCAATAATGCTGTTAATGTTAATGGTGGAAATTCGAATGGTAACAAGCAAGCTAGGAGGATGCTGAGTTCCTACACTGCTCCCACCCTTGATTTTTATGAGCGCAGTATTGCAGTACCTCCTATTGGTGCAAACAATTTTGAGCTGAAGCCACAATTGATCACTCTAGTGCAGTAAAACTACCAGTTTCATGGGCTCCTGCAGGAAGATCCAATTCTATTCATCTCCAACTTCCTGCAGATCTGTGATACTGTGAAGACTAATGGAGTGAATCCTAAAGTCTATAAGCTCATGCTCTTCCCATTTGCTGTGAGGGACAGAGCAAAACAGTGGCTGGATACTCAGCACAAGGAGAGCTTAGACTCTTGGGATAAGGTGGTCAATAGATTTTTGACCAAATTCTTCCCACCTCAAAAGCTGACTAAGCTGAGGGTGGATGTTCAGACTTTCAGGCAAAGAGATAGTGAGTCCCTCTATAAAGCCTGGGAAAGATACAAGCAGATGATTAGGAAGTGTCCCCTAGACATGTTTTCAGATTGGACCAAGCTGCATATTTTCTATGATGGCCTCTCTAAGATGGCAAAAATGTCTCTGGACAATTCTGCAGGAGGTTCCTTGCACATGAAGAAGACGCCTGAATAGGCTAATAAGCTTATTGAGATGGTTGCTAACAACCAATATCTATATTCTTCTCAGAGGAATCCTGTGAATCCTATGAAGAAATGGGTTATGGAGGTGGACACCCTGGATGCTATTCTAGCTCAGAACAAGATCATGTCACAACAGATCAGTATGATTACTCAGCACTTGAGTGGTATGCAAGTCTCAGCTGTTAATACTCAAGATGCCTCTCATGACATGAGTGGAAGCTTCAACTAAAGGGAGAATTATGATTATGCTCAACCCACTCCTGAGCAAGTTAATTATATGGGAAATTCCTCTAAAAATTCCAATAATGATCCTTATTCGAATACATTCAATCAGGGATGGAGGAATCACCCCAATTTTGGGTGGAGAGAGCAACCCCAGAAGCCTCAGCCGAATTTCAACAATAACTCTCAAGGCGATTTTAATCAGAATAAGTTCAACAATTTCAACAACTATCAATTTCAAGCTTTTTAGCCACAGCAGGCGTCCACTCAATCTCAAAGCAACCTTGACTTGGCTTCAGTAGTTGCTGAGCTCTCCAAGAGTACTGATAGTTTTATGCATGAGACTAGAGCTTCACTCAAAAACTTGGAGATGTAAGTAGGATAGTTGAGTAAGAGGATACTTGAGAGGCCTCCTTACACTCTCCCCAATGACACAGTGACTAACCCAAGAGAAGAGTGTAAGGCCCTCACAACTGCTAACGAATCCATGCTGAAGAAGGAGGTGCATATTGCTAAGGGGTCAGAGGAGAAATAAGCTCCAGAAAAGGCTGAAGTTACAATATCATAAGCCCCACTTAAGGCACCTATACAAGAGTCTAAAGTATCACACCCTTAGGAGCTCCAAGAGGAGACCAAGGACGAGCAATTCTCTTAGTTCTTGGAAGTCTTTAAAAAGATACAAGTCAATATTTCTTTTGCTGAGACTCTTGAGAAAATGCCTCCCTATGTGGCATTCATGAAAGGATTACTCTTTGAGATGAAGACCCTAAAGGGAAATGAAATAGTAGTCCTGACCAAGTAATGTAGTGCACTCATTTAGACTAAGCTGCTAAAGAAGGTGCCAGATTCAGGGAGCTTTCAGATTTCTTGTACTATTGGGAATGTCAATTTTGACAAAGTCCTTTGTGATCTTAGCTCAAGAATCAATCTGATGCCTTTGTTTGTGGTGAAGAAGTTACAAATTTAAGAGGCTCAACCTACAAGGAAAGCATTGCAGATGGCTAATAAATCTCTAAGACAGGCACATAGGCTAGTGAAAAATACCTTGGTCAAAGTTGGAGAGCTTTTTCTCCCTGCAGATTTTATAATACTTGATATGGGAGAGGATGCAAATGACTCCATAATATTAGGAAGACCATTCATGGCCACTGGGAGAACTCTAATCGATGTCGAGAGAGGTAAATTGATTCTGAGGCTAAGTGAAGGCTATTTGGTATTCAAGGTTTTTAAACCTTCATTACTCTCTATAGAAGAGGTACTTGCATGCAGCGTTCATTGCTTAAGCCTCCTCCCTTGGTGGGAACCAATACAATTCCCCCTGAGAACAAAGCTAAGTTTGGTGTTAGGCATTCATCACCCACTAAGGAGCGCAGAGGTCCCAAGAAGAAAGTACCCAAGGGCTGGAGGAACAAAAAGATTCCCACTGAGGACTTCTCACCTGGGATGAAAGTGGCGTTCAGTGTTCACTAGAAGTCCAGTCCTACCTCATACAGTAAATAGGATTCTGTCTCTGGAGCATATTGAGTTAATCCATAAGAGAAAGGAAAGAGATTCACAGTGAGGGGTGAAGACCAAAGCCCCTATGACCACCCTCCTCCTTAACGGAGATGACCATCAAGCTAGTGACGATAAAGAAGCACTTGTTGAAAGGCAACCCAACCAAGAGTATCCTTTAGTTTTAATTTCAGTTTGAGTTTCATTTATTTTTCATTGTTTTTCATAGTTTTCCTTAGTTTAATTTTGATTGTGATCATGCACAGTGCCTAGAACAAGGACAGGGGAACTCGGAAGGAAGAATAGAAAACCCTGGAGCAAGGAGAATTTGAAGAGCTCTGGCGCTAAACTCCAGGTTGAGCGTTTAACGCCAGGAATGGAGCAAGGGGACCTGGTGTTAAACGCCAGGAGCACGTTAACACCCAGAACAGACAGGCAGAGGCTGGCGTTAAACGCCAGGTGGGCGTTTAACACCCAACTATGGCACTATTTTGAAGCTTTGTCACCTCTCTTAAGGCGCTAAACGCCAGCTGGGTCATGGGTGTTTAGCACCAATACTTGTCCCTAAAAAAGTGCCATTGTTGGCGCTAAATGCCGAGGTTGACGTTTAGCGTTAGGCACACCAGTTTCGAATATGAAGGTAAGGGTGTTTAACCAATGGTTAAAACCCCAACTCTCACCCAATTCCTAAAATCACCTCCCATCAACCTATCAAATCCCTTTAATCTTTCAACATACCCCCACTCTATCCAATCACCACTCATCAATCTCTATTCCCCATTAACCACATTCAAATTTTATTTTCCCTCCCACCCTTACTCCCTATAACCGAACCCTCCCCCCCACCTATATAAATATGGATAAATACCCATTTTCTCACCTCTTATCCCCACACCTCCAACTACCATCTTCCATCTTACTATCTCCTTATTTTCATACACTATCTTTTTCCCCACTAAACCGTAGCTCCCCTCCTTCCACTTTTCTTTCTCTTTTGCTTCCCTATTACCATATTCCCTTTTTCTATCTTTTCTCTATTTTATCTTTTACTTTGTTCGGGGACGAGCAAAACTTTTAAGTTTGGTATTGGATGCTCCGCTTTTTCCTCATTTTTACTATCCCAATGGCACCCAAAATCGGTGAATCATCTTCAAGGAAGAGGAAAGAGAAGGCACCTGCCTCCAGTCCTTATAATTTCATCCAGTTTTTCTCCAAGACCCACGAGGATCACTTCCATGAGATAATGAGCAAAAAGAAAGGGATCCACAAGGTCCGCTTTGATCTTCAGCCGGAGGAGTACCCGAAGATCTGGGAATAGATTTTGAGGAGGGGTTGGGAAGTTCTGACCAACCCCGTGACTGAAGTGGGTGTGCTTATGGTCAGGGAGTTCTACGCCAATGCTTGGGTGACCTATAAGCATGCCACTAACGTTAACTCGGATCTAAATAACTGGCGCACCTTGGTTCGAGGGGAGATTATGGAGTTTCGTCCAAAGAGGGTGGGGGAGATACTTCACCTGCCACCATATTGAGACGACCCTCACTCTTACACGCAGAGTGTCAACACTGACCAGAGACTGGACCAGGTCCTTGCTGATATTTACCTCTCCGGAGCACAGTGGAAGAGGGAAGCCAAAGGTCAGTCGTACTAGCTGGTTATGCACGATCTGAGGCTAGTTGCTCGGGGGTGGTTGGAGTTTATTTACCGCTCCATCATCCCTACAAGTAACCGATCTGATGTTACAGTGGACCAAGAAGTGATGATTTATTGCATCATGCTCGGTAATGAGGTGGAAGTACACCGCGTGATTCCTCAGGAGCTGTACCGAATAGCCGAGAAGGCCTCCACCTCTACGAGATTGGCCTTCCCTCACCTCATCTTTCGCCTGTGTGCTGAGGCCCGAGTCCGCTTGATGGTGATACCCCTATTGACATTGACCGACTTATCACTAGGAGGGTATGGAGTATGCTAGGGAGCATGGGCATTCACCACTGTAGGAGCCAGTTCCTCCTCCTCAACAGGAGCTTCCGAAGATGCCTCAGGGATTCTATTTCCATCTCTGTGACTACTGGGACCAGTTAATGACATCCATTAAGAAGATAACATCATCTGTTGATCAGCTGAGGATTGAGCATCAGGACCACTTGGCCTTTCTCCACCAACTAGTGGAGGAGCAGCTGAGGCAAAGACACGACATAGATAAGCTGAAGCCCCAGAAAGGATTCCCATGAGGGAGCAGCAGCCGCCATGACTGAGGTAGTTGAGTTTCTTTATCTTTTGCTTATCTTATTTTCTATTTCTCAATATTTTTATCTTATTTTCTGTCTTCTATTAAAGCTTTTGCATGATCACTAGTAGTCTTTTATTGCTTTCTAGTTTAATTATTTATCTTGTATTATGCTAAAGATGTCTCATGTATTGCTCACTGAGCTCAAAAAATAAAAATAAAAAGAAAAGAAATAGTAAAATACATGAGGCTTGAGTTATATATTATGAGTTTTTCTAGTTACTTGATGTGGTGGCATTATCTTTAATTCTGAATGTATGAATAAACAGTGCATATTTGATATTGAAATTAAGAATATTAGTTCTTAAGGTACAGGAACCTAGAGAAATATTATGGATTCTCTAAAACTCAGTGAGAAATTGACCCTTGAAGCAAAACAAACAGCAAAAAGAAAAGAGAAAAAAAAGAAGAAAAATAAAAAGGCAAAGTCCAAGGCTCTGAGCATCAATGGTTAGGAATGTTTAAAAGGATTAAAAGCTCATAAGAGTTGTTTTCCTAACCATATTCTTGTGATGTAAATGTGTCAAGTAATCCTTGAGACAGAGCACTAAGAGTCGAGATCAAGTGCAATTATAGAGTATGCCTAAGGCTCTGAGCACCACTAACTAGGAGGAAATAAAAAGAAAAATTAGAACTCAAGGAGTTCCCCAGTCAAGTGCTTGTGGTGTTGTTGTATCAAGTTAACCTTTAAGACAAAACACTTAGAGTCACAGCTAGGCTCAAGGTGCAAAGCACCAAAAGAACAGAAAAGAAAAAGCTGTGTTCAAGGATCAATTAGAGCCTAAGGGAGAGAGTCCATAATATCATCCGAGTTCTAGTGCTGAAGGTTATCAATATATCTGAACTTCAAAGGATAGTGAGATGCTGAACCTATTCAGAGTTAGAGTGTCATTAGCCCCACTCAGTACTTAGACATTAGCTTAAATGAACACTCAAGACTTAGGCATTTTTCTCTTCTTTTCTCAGTCTTATATTGTTTTAGTTCCTTGAGGACAAGCAACAGTTCAAGTTTAGTATTGTGATGCATGAGCATCTTGTACCCATTTTCCCCTTGTTTTCTAGTCATTTTCCAATAGAATTTATTAAGTTTTATAATATTTTAGTGCAAAAATCCTCTTTGGATGCTACTTTGAGTGTTTTAGTATTTTTTATTTATTTTAGGTGAAATTCAGAGCAATTAGGCAGAACTTTGTGCAAAAAGGAGAAGACTTGGCATTACACCTCAGGGCGATGGCATTTAGCGCCAGCGAGCCTCACGAAACAAGAAGCTTTCTGCCTCCTTGGGCGCTAAACGCCTAACTGGCGTTTAGCACCAGGCAATCCAAACCAAGCCCACATCAATGAAGCATTTTCAAGTGGATTTAGCCTTTATTAGTTATTCTTTATTTTATTTTTGTAATTTTTATTTACAAATAATATCTTTTAGCTTTAGGATTTATTATTTTATTTTAGTTTCAAATCAAATTAGGTTAGATATAAAAGGGAAAAGATTCACCCTTCAAGGGAATCTTTTCACTTCCACACTTTCACACTTTTCAGAATCCCTGTTTTCTCTGTAAGTCATGATCCACTAAACCTTCTTGTTTAAGGTCAGGAGCTCTATTTATTTCTATGGATTGAGAATATTACTTTTTTATTTTAATTAATGTATTGATTCAGTTTCAAATATTACTTTCATTCTTCATTTTATGAATCTGGGTGGAACAAAAGTATGACCCTTATTCCATTTGTGTTCTTGTAACCCTTGGAAGAACAACTTGAAAGTAAATTCCTCCTAAATGGCTAATTACTTGAACTAATCGGGATACGTGACATATAATCCTCTTAGCTTTAGGTAATTAGGGTTTTTGTGGCCATAAACTAGAATTGAACTTAACCCTATAATCAGAATCAAGTCACCAAGACATTGGCGGTTGATGAAGGTTAGAGGAGACTAAATCACTAAGACATTAGGGTTTAGTGAATTACAGTTTGCCATGAAATAAATCTTGCATGATTAAAATAGTTGGTAAGAAAACTTAATCCGGAAAAGTAAACATCTTCGATACCTTAACTATTTTCTCTTATTGATTTCTCACTAATTCTCTTATTTGCTTTCTTTATTCTTGAATTACTGTTTAATGTGATCTCAATTCACCAAACCAACTTCTCTACCTGCCTAACTAAACCAATTAGTCAACCATTGTTGCTCAGTCCATCAGTCCTCGTGGGATCGACCTTCACTCACCTGAGATATTACTTGGACGACCCAGTGCATTTACCGGTTCAGTTGTGGACATTCCAAAAATCCTCACTAATTCACCACAAGAATATGTGCATCCCTGTCTATATATGGAGTCAATCCATAGGACCTATCCGCATTGCATAAACATGTGCCAAGCGAAGAGTACTGGTCAAGATCTAAATTGACAAAGCCATATCCATCCATAATCAAGAGTACTAGTGATTCTGTTTTCCAGCTTATGTGTCTTGTGATGCTTTTCAGCGTTTTCGATATCCTTCTCTCCCAGGATCCTTGTATCAGAGCTCCCGTTTCTCACAATGTGGTCATCAAGCCAGATAAAAAAACTTGCAATACGGTTCTCTTACCTACACAACATACTATGCAACTTGAAAATCATATAATATTTCAGGTGAATCCTAATTCAAACCCAACAAAATTCTTTACTTACCTTATAGAATTGGCACCCAAAGAAGGCTCTGTTAGGGTTCTTGTTAGTCTTCGACATGAACATGATCGCATAAACTCCACAAAATCACTTTGGGGAGATGTCACCACCTTTCTCATCTCTTGCATGCAATGCAATTGGCCCTGAGCTCGCAGTAGACCGATCTTGTCTTTCTCCTCCTCCTCCACTTCTCCTTGAACTCAAGGATACACCATCAGTGGCTATGAAAAGCATCAGAGACCCTATTTTCATTCACCCTTTAGTAGGATTAGAGCTAACACTTGAACGATGTCATTTTTGGGATGGGGGACTTTTTTATCCCTAGAAATTTTTGCACGTCCACGTGGCACACTGGAACGACCATGTCAGTAGAATAGAGTCCACATCAGATATCGCCATTACGTCTCACAAGCTTAGTTGAACAGAGGGATCTACATGTCCTGGTTATGAAGAGGTCAGGGACGTAAATGTATTTTTCAATCCTCAAGGACCTAAATGTTCGTATTGCAAAAGATCAGGGACCTATTTATTTTTTTCTCTTTTCTTTTTCCTTTTATTTAAGCACCCACTAGGTGATGAAAACCTAATTAGGGCCGAGACAGTACACATGCATACACATACAAACAACTGTGAGAGAGAGTGAAAGAGAAGAAGAAGATGACAAAGCAATGGTGGACAAGAAGAAGTGGAAGTTGTCATTGTGGTTGTGCATGGTAAACGGTATCTTGGGTGAAGAACGTCACTCACGGCAAGACGACGGAGAATGCATCAACAGTTTTGGAGAAGGAAGCATCGACCGACAGCTCTTGGACATCGGAAGGTTTGGATCCAATGATGAACACGAATAACGATTCAGAAGAGTGGACTTCAGCCACTAGGAAATGATCCTATAGGGTCGGATGAGTATAATAGGAGGCAAAAATGAGATCTAATCTTTTTGACCATTTTGTTATTATAGTGGTTTCCCTTAGTGTTTCTATGACATTAGGCATAGGAGAAGAACTCATGAAAAATGAGATCTTATTTGCTTTTTTTCATTTTTTTTTTGTTTTCGGTTGTTCTATGCTTGCCTTTGTAGCCTTTTAATTTTCTACATTTTTATTTTTTGTCATTTATGCATAGTATTTTTTTACAATATTTGAATTTAACTGGCAAAGGAATATCTTCTCCATCCATTGTTGTAAGAATCAAATCTCCTCCAGAAAAGGCTTTCTTTACAACATAAGGTCTGCCATAATTTAGTGTCCACTTTTCACATTGATCTTTTTGAATTGGCAAGATTTTTTTGTAAGACTAAATCTCCTTCCTGAAAATGTCGGGGATGGATCTTTTTTCCATGGGCATTTATCACTCTTTTTTGATAAAGTTGCGGCCAATCGTTTTTTATCAATTAGATTTAATGGTCAAATCAATTTTGAATTCATTCCGACTCTTTCAATTTTGTTTCCATTAATACTCTCAAGGATGGAATTTCAACTTCAATAGGAAGTACTGCTTCTATCCCATAGACTAAAGAGAATGGCATTTCCCCTGTTGAAATGTGAATAGAAGTTCGGTATCCATCCAAAACAAAAGGGAGCATTTTCATGTCAATCCTTGTATGTGATTACCATCTTTTGCATAATTTTCTTGATATTTTTATTTGCTGCTTCGGCTACCTCATCCATTTTTGGACGATAAGGCGATGAGTTATGATGTTGGGTTTTGAACTTTTCACATATTTCTTTCATTGACTTATTATTGAGATTTGTCGCATTATCGGTAACGATCATGCTTAGTATACCATAACGACATATTAACTCCTTTTTTATGAACTTAGTCATCATATTTTGTGTAATATTAGCAAAGAAGTAGCTTTCACCCATTTTGTGAAGTAATCAATTGCCACTAAAATGAAACGATGCCTACTTGATGCTTTTAGTTCAATAGGACCAATAACATCCATTTCCCACATAAAAAATGGCCATGGTGCAGTTAAAACATATAGAGATCCTGGTGAAACAAAGTTGAGTCAAAAAGTACAAAGTTCACAAGAGGAGAATAACCAAAGTCAATGGCATCGTTCACAAAATTCAAGAGAATGCTTAGGAACACAATAGAATAAAATGTCTACAGGGAACAAGAAAACATAAGAGGGAATTATTTCATCTTCTAAAAAGAAAATATATGAAATAAACATTTTTCAAAAGGAATAACAAAGGCATAAATGTTTACGTTACATTGAAACATATTCAAGTTGAAATAAGTTATGTGGGATTTGTAAAATGAAGGTTATTTAGAATAAGGACAAAAATCTTCCTTCAAGGATAACCTATTAGTATTCCCGTATACATAATTCATTAGTATCAAGCTAGCCAGACCTAATACCAAGAAATATACAACGGTAAACTAAGAGCATTAATCAATAGACAATCATACATATATAACTTAAACTCTTGTCATTATGATAAGTCTTACTATATGATAGACACTCAGAGTATGTAGTGAAGCATAATCATTGCACTCCCAAGGCTCTACAGGAAAGACTACTCTGATATCAACTTGTAATGATCCAACTGATGCATCTGCATCTTTTGTAATTTTCCTCTTAAAGATTTCATTTAATAAGCTAAGGATTCTTTATTTATAAGCAATTAATTTATGGTTTAGTGCATATTTCTTTGAGTTGTTTGAATTGTTTGACTACAGGAGATTATGAAAGGAAGTAAGCAAAATAGAGGATTGTTGAACCAAACAGAGAGCTTATGGAACACCTCCAGTGTCCTCACCAAGCCCCCACATCCAACATGCCCCTACGTGCCATCTGAGGCCTCCTCCATAGCTTCTCCAAGCCTCACGTCCAACATAAGAAGCCCCATGTCCAATGTATTTAACCTCATGTTCAACTTGCTTCGCTTCACATTGAACGTGCCACTCAAAGGCACCTCCACTGGCTTTAACTTGCTCCTACATCCAATGGACATGCCTTCACATTTAACATGCTTACCCCCACGTCTAACGTGCCATTCATGGATAGATCCAAGACTTGCCTCCAAGCCTCACATTCAATGTGAGCACTTGCACGTCCAACTTGCCACTTATGGAGTACCTTTAGGAGCCAATCTCAAGCCCCATATCCAACGTGCATTAAGCATCACCTCCAATAGCTTCTCTAAGCCCTCTCCAAGCCCTTGTGTTAACGTGGATCTTGTGAGTTGAATGTGCCACTTGGGCCAACCTCCAGGGCCTCTTAATTATTTTCACTAATCTCTAAACCTCTAAGCATGATTGGATGAGTGAAAACTAAGCACAAGCCCATGTTATCTAGCATTGATTGACAATTATGAGGAGAATCACATTTAGCTTGACTTGAGAGGAAAATCATAAGGGGAACATTAATTATTTTAGATTTAATTATATTTTAATTTGATTTAGTTTTGAATTCTGAATTTTTTAGGTTTTAAGTTAACATATATCAGGAAGGGGAAACACACGTAATTTTCCTCCTCTGGCCATTTTAGAATTCATAGTTTTTATTTTCAACACATCATGAGCAACTGATCTCCTTTGTTAAGGTTAGGAGCTCTGTTTGTTCTAATGGATTAATGTTATTACTTTTCTATCTTGATTAATGCATTGATGTTTTCTTAACAAAAAAGTTTTCGTACTTCATCACAAGGGTTTGAATCTATTGAAAAATAGTTCTAATCTAAATTGAATTCTATATTCATTTTGGAAAAGTTGTTTGTTAGAATTGAGCTTGAAAACTTCTTCTCTTAATTCTTTAAGTTTTGAACTTGACTTGATAAGTGACATTAAATCAACTAGGTTTAAGTTTTGAGAATTGTGTGGCTTTTAAATCAGTGAACGCATTTCACCTCTTATCTTAACTAATTGATCAAGGAATTGGCGATTTATTAGGTTAAGAGAAACTGAATCACCAAGGAATTGGGGTTTGATTAATTATGATTTGCCATAAGATACATCTTTGCATGATTAAGGTGGATAGTGAAAAGCATTCTTCTTGAAGTTTTAAACATCTCTAAAGCCTTAACATTCCTCCATTCATATCACTTTCTTAATTGTTTACAAATTGCCTTCAGTTAATTCTCTATTTTTGTTATTAGGATATCTTTGAAACCTTAATTTGCAATTGTCTAGTTAGAATAATCGATTAACTCTTGTGCACTCAGTCCGTTAATCCTCGTGGGAATGATAACTGACTCCCATGGTATTACTTGATACGATCTGGTGCACTTGCTGAGTTGTGGCGTTGCGAAATTCCGTATCAAGACCGAGATTGACATCAAACCGGTTAATTGATTACTTATATTAGACCTTTATTTTTCTGTCTTTTTAATTTGTTATCTCATCCGGAATTTTCATCACTATGACATTCAAAATTCTAGTTTTCTTTGTTGTCTCTGTGTTTATACAAGGCAATAAGGACAAAGAACTACTCCATTTTGATTTAGAAATTGAGAGAACACTCTTCCAGATAAGGAAGAAATCTAGAGATCAAAGAGAAGAAGCTAAGGCAGTGGAAGAGATTGAAGAGTTTGAGGAGTTAGGCACAATGGCTGACAATACCAACAACACAGTTAATGCTAGAAAAACTATTGGCTCTTTCACAAAACTCACTCCTGAAAATTGTGGAAGTAGCATTATAGCACCTAATGTGGAGGCAAAAAACTTTGAGTTGAAACTTCAACTCATCACCTTGGTGCAACCAAATTGCCAATTTAGTGGGAGACCATAGGAAGATCCTAATATGCACATATCTAGCTTTCTACGAATATGTGACACAGTCAAGATCAATGGCGTCTCGGCTGAAGCCTATCGATTGAGGTTGTTTCTATTCTATGTAAGGGACCAAGCCAAGCAGTGGCTTGAAACTCAACCAAAGGAGAGCCTAGTGACATGAGATGATTTCGTCAATAAGTTCATAACTAAATTCTTCCCACTGTAGAGGTTGGAAAAAGCTAAGATATAATATCCAGACTTTCATATAAAAAGATGGAGAATCCCTTTATGAAGCCTGGGAGAGGTACAAAGAAATATTGAGAAAGTGCCTCCGGATATGTTTGTCGATTGGATGCAACTTCAGATTTTTTATGATGGGATCACTCCCACTTCAACGAACTTATTGGACTCTTCAGCTGGAGGATCCATGCATATAAAGACTACTGAAAAAGCCTTGGAATTAATTGAGATTTGGCTACAATAAGTATTTGTATTCCTCTGAAAGAACAATGAAGAGAGATGTGATAGAGTTAGATACTTTAGATACTATTTTGGCATAAAATAAGGCTATGTCTCAACAAATCAGTGCACTCACCAAGCAACTAGGGCATTTACAAGTCTCTGCAGTGGAAACCCAAAGCTTAACCTATGACATGAGTGGAGAAGGCCATCAAAGTGAAGTTTCTGAGCCATTCAATCATGATCAACCTCCTGTTGAACAAGTAAATTACATGGGCAACTTCTCTAGGTCACTACACAATAACCCATTTTCCAAAACTTACAACTCTGGCTGGGAAATCAAAACCAAAGAAACAATAACTTCAACAACTTCGACAACCTTCACCAACCACAAACACCTCCTACACAACCATCACAAAATTCACAAAAGGCCACCCCTCTTGAAAATGCCTTGGAGAAACTCACCGAATATATATTCACATTTATTTAATAAACCTCCAGTTTTATGCAAGAGACCAGAGCTAATTTTAAAAATCAAGAGGCCTCCATCAGAAACATGGAGGTGCAAGTTGGCCAACTTGCCAAGCAATTTGTTGAAAAATCCACAAATGCCTTTTCCAATGATACCAAACCCCAGAGAAGAATGTAAAGCTATTAATTTGAAAAGTAAAAAGGTGGTGGAAAAAGAAGCCACAAGAAATAACAAGCAATCTGAAGAAGCCATGGAGGATGCCAATCAACAAGAGGAACGAGTCACTAGAGCACTGGAGAAGGTAAAAGTGGAAGAGTACAAGCCCAAACCTCCATTCCCTCAAAAGTTTCAGAAAGAGACCAAGGACAAGCAATTCTCTAAGTTCTTGGAAGTGTTTCAAAAATTACAAATCAATATTTCTTTTTCTGAGGCATTGGAACAAATGCCTCTTTATGCCAAGTTCACGAAGGAGTTGATGGCAAAAAAGAGAAATTAGAAGAAGGATAAAATAGTAGTTTTCATAAAAGAATGTAGTGCAATAATCCAAAAGAACTTGTCCCAAAAGTTGAAAGATCCTAGGAGCTTCTTAATTCTTTGCACCATTGGTGAAATCACTATAGAAAGAGCTCTCTGTGACTTGGGAGCTAGTAATAATTTGATGCCTCTCTCTTTGATGAAAAAAATCAAATAGATGAAGTTAAGCCCACAAGAATATCTCTCCAATTAACGGATTATTCCATCAAATTTTCACACAGAGTAGTAGAAAACTTGTTGGTTAAAGTGGAAAAATTCATACTCACTACCAACTTTATTATTCTTGATATAGAGAAGGATACAAATGCCTCAATAATTTTAGAAAGACCATTCTTTTCCATTGGGAGAGCACTAATTGATGTTTAAAAAGGAGAGCTCACTATAAGAGTTCATGATAAGCACATTGTGTTCAATGTATTCAAAGCTATGTAATATCCTAGTGACTTAGAGGATTACATGACAATTGACTTAATTGATCCTTTGATACAAGAGACTTTAGAAGAGGAGGAGCCAAATTCCCTAGAGGATCCTGAAGAACGGAAGATTGACGGTTTAGAATTCAGAATAAATTCCCGTTGTAAGTATTGTTTCTGAACCAAGCAATCATCCTTTCTTACAAACGTTTTGGTTGTCACAAGTAACAAACCCAATAAAATTTATAAACTGAAGTATTCAAACCTCGGGTCGTCTTCTCAAGGAATTGCAGGGAGGTGTTCTTATTATTAGTTATAGAAAACAGTGTTTTGGGTTTTGAAAGGTTTGAACAAGGAAAATAAACTGTAGGAATTAATAAATTAATGTCTAATAAAATTCTTGGCAAGGTATGAAAATTCGGAAGTCCTATCCTAGTTATTCTTATGAGAGTTGAAGTTAATCTCACTTAGTTAACTTTTACGAAAGCAAGGGAAAGTCAAGTGAACTAATTAGTTAGATCCCCAAGTCCTAGCCAACTCCAAGGGAAAGACTAGAGTTAGTGGAATTCAATTCAATTAGCAGACATAACAATCAATAACGATAAGTTTGATAACTCAAGAGCCTCCAGTTAATCAATTAAAGCCGAGAATATAAAAAGCTAAATAAGAACCATAAATCTGAAATACCTCAATTGCATTAATAAAAGGATATTAATCCAAACATAAAGAGTTCATAAGCTAAATTGATAAAATAAATAAAAAGGACATTGAACCTGGAACTTGGAAGAAATTGTAAGTTGAAATAATAAAGTTGAAATAATAAGAAATCCTAATTCCTTTAAGAGGAATCCTAATCCTAAATCCTAAGAGAGAGGAGAGAACCTCTCTCTCTAAAAACTACATATAAATTATTAAAAGTGAATAATGGAAGGCATCTCATGAATGGATGTATTCCTCCACTTTATAGCCTCTAATCTGTGTTTTCTGGGCCGCAAACTGGGTCGAAAATAGCTCAGAAATCGCTGGAGAAGAAATCTGCCATGCTGATTTTCGTCACTGCGATGCGTCCGCGTGGAGCACGTGTTCGTGTCATTTAGCGTTAGGGCAACTATGGCATATTATATATCAAATCGAAGCCCTGGACGTTAGCTTTCCAATGCAACTAGAACCGCATCGTTTGGACCTCTGTAGCTCATGTTATGACCGTTTTAGAGCGAGAGGATCAGGCTGACAGCTTTGCAGTTCCTTCAACTTCTTGTATTCCTTCCACTTTTGCATGCTTCCTTTTCATCCTCCAAGCCATTCCTGCCCTGTAAATCCTAAAATTACTTAACACACATATCAAGGCATCGAATGGTAATAAGAGAGGGTTAAACATATAAAAGTTAAGACCAAAGAAGCATGTTTTCAATCATAGCACAAAATCAGGAAGGAAAAAGTAGAACCATGCAAATAGTATGAATAAGTGGGTAAAGAGTTGATAAAAACCACTCAATTGAGCATAAGATAAACCATAAAATAGTGGTTTATCAGAGCCCTATAAAGAAAGCCACGTGGGTGAAGAAGAAATTGTCCAGCACCACAAAATGAAGCAATTTTGGTCCCTGATAAGGAGGAAGGGACAGCAAAACTTGAATTGAAGCCCCTGCCTCCAGCCCACAAATGCATTTTTTGGTGATGACAACAATTTTCCAGTGATCATAAGTTCCTCTTTGAGCATATCTAAGGAAGTTGAATTGCTTAAAGTGCTAAGAGACTATAAAGTTGCCCTTGGATAGACCATCAAAAATCTTAAGGGAATAAACTCCAGTGTGTGTATGCATAAAATCCTTTTTGAAGATAGTTCTAAACCGGTGGTGCAAGCACAACAGAGGCTCAACCCAGTTATGAAAGAGATGGTTCAAAAATAAGTAATGAAGTTGTGGGAAGCAGGGGATAATTTACCCAATTTTTAACAATCCTTGGGTGAGCCCGGTTCAAGTTGTTCCCAAGAAATACAGAGTCACAATGATCACCAATGAAAAGAATAAACTCATTCCTATAAGAACCGTCACAAGATGGCGCATGTGCATTGACTACAGGAAGCTCAACACTGCCACTAGGAAAGATAACTTTTTCTTCCCTTTTATTGATCAGATGCTTGAGAGATTGGCGGGACATGCATTCTATTGTTTCTTGGATGGCTATTCGGGATATAATTAAATTTCAGTGGACCATGTGGATCAAGAGAAGACGCATTCACTTACCCGTTTGGTGTCTTTGCTTACCGCTGCATGCCTTTTGGGCTTTGCAATGCTCCCGCCACTTTTTAAAGGTGCATGCTTTCTATTTTTTCTGACATGGTTGAAAAATTTATTGAGGTATTTATGGATGATTTCTTTGTTTTTGGTGATTCCTTTGATGATTGCTTGCAACATCTATCCTTAGTTTTAAGAAGGTTCCAAGAGACAAACCTTATTTTAAATTGAAAAAAATATTTTTTTATGGTTACCGAAGGCATTGTTCTTGGCCACTGGATCTCAAACAAAGGCATAGAAGTCGACAAGGCCAAGGTGGAGATAAATGAGAAATTACCACCTCCTGTAAGTGTCAAAGCCATTAGAAGTTTTGATGTAGGATAAATGTCGGTTAAGAATTTTCACAAAAATAATCTCATTGCAAGTATAGATCCAAACTAACAATTAACCCTCAATCAAAGTTTAATTTGTTTGTCATAAGTACAAACCAATAAAAATCGAGAGTATTTAAACCTTGGGTCGTCTCTCAAGGAATTGCAGGGAAGTGTGCACATTATTTGTTATGGAGTGTATATTTTTGGGTTTTGGGTTTGATGAACAAGAAATGTAAATTGCAAGCAAGTAAAAGAACTCAAATGGTGAAAAGGTCTTCGCAATGGTTAATGGTTAGGGATCTCTATCATTGCCACTAACCACAACATGATAATTATAAGGATCATTCCCACTTTATCATCCCCAAAATTAGAAGAAAGTCAAGTGAGCTTAATTGATCCTAGTCCATAAGTCCTAGCCACTCACTAATTAATTTAGTGACAACTAGAGTCAATGGAAACAAATTATCAATCACTTGGACATTAGTAACTCAAGGTTACCTAAGTTACCAACCCAAGTCAAGAACCCAAAAATCTACTCTAAAATCTAACCAAGCATTTTATCAAACACTTGAAAGGCATAATAGGAAAGCATGGTAAAATGACAAGAAATATAAAATCTAACAACTACTAATTACAAGAAAACAATAATAACAACTAAATTAAACAAGAAGAAACATAAAACATAAATTGCATTAAATGAAATTAAAATCAACAAAGAGTTTATAAACATAAAAATGACAAAATAAAGGAGATAGCAAGTAAACTAGGAAAGCAAAGAGGTAAGAACAATGAATTGCAAGGAAAACCAACATAAAATAAGAATTAAACCTAAATCTAAGGGAATTCTAATCTAAATCTAACATAATTCTAGAGAGAAGAGAGAGCTTCTCTCTCTAGAATATGACCTAAAGCATGTTACTACTCTACTCCTAATTGCCCTCCCTTGTTCTTTCTTGAGTTTGGCCTCAAATACTTCAGAATTGAGTTGGATTTGGACTTCCATGAGCTCGGAAATCTCCCCCAGCGTGTTGCCTTTAATGAGGTCACGTGCTGCTTGTCACGCGTACGCATGTGATGAAATAATGAAAAGGGGGACAAAATTACCCCAATGAGAAATTCAATAATAATCAATGCATATGTAATGGAATTGAATTTGATGCATGAGTGTGTGTATATGTAAAAGTGAGATTATGGGTAGCTAAGCTTGATATTAGAATTGTATAGGTTGTGTATGTGTTAGGTGAGAGCTTAGGTTAATCAAAGATTCAAATGCAAGCTCACTTAGCCATATGTATATCCTTATCTTTACCCTTAGCCTCATTACAATCTTAAAACGACCTCATGAATTTTGCATATGTACATTAAATACTTGTTGATTGGTTAGATGAAGAACAAACTTTTGAAAGCATGATTAGAGGAGAATTGAGTGAATTGACCCTAAACACTTGAGTGACTAGAGTGCATACACATATCCGGTGAGGGTTCAATTACTCAATTCCTTAATTTCACCTATAATTATTGCTTATCTTGCAAGTTTGGTTAAATTCTTTTATATGACTCAATTCAATTGTGAATAGGATTTGGTTATAATTACTTTAGCCCTTGGTTATATATAGATGCTTTCTTGGAAATTGATTTCTTTGGACTAGTTAAATACATATAGATAGATTACATATAGATAGCTACATACATGTAGATAAATTGCATATAGTTAGCAGTTAGCACATTGAATAAATGTTGTTTCCCCTTCTTATCTTTCTTTGGTATAGCATGAGGACATGCTATTGTTTAAGTGTGGGGATGTGATGAATCCACATTTTCTGGTATTTATTTGCTCTATTTGGGTGAATTTCATTGACTTTTCTCACACTTATCCATTGAAATAGCATGCTTTTGTGAATTCTTTCCTAATTGTGCTTAATTGTGAAAAACATGATTTTCATGCTTAAATTACTCATTTTAATTCACTTTTCTCCCATTCAATGCCTTGATATATTTGTTTGAGTGATTTAAGATTTTAAAGGCAAGAATGACTTGAAGAAGTGGAAGTAAAGCATGCAAAGTGGAAGAATTCAAGAAATGAAGGATTTGTAAAGCTGCCAGTCCTGACCTCTCGGTACTAAATTGATCATAACTTGCGTTACAAAGGTCCAAATGAGGCGGTTCTAGCGGCATTGGAAAGCTAACATCCGGGGCTTCAAAATGATATACAATTTGCTATAGTGGACATAAGTTTAAGTGTGCGTATGCACAAGTCGGGATTCAGCATGTGTGCGTACGCACAAGTCCTGGCACGTGACCTCATTAATTGCAACTCGCTGGCAGTGATTTCTGGTCCCCCAAAACCCAATCCAACACATATCTAAAGCTATTTTAAGCCAAATTGAAGAAGGATGAAGGGGGAAGCAATTAGGTTTAGTTTTTTTACATGTTTTGTTTAGTTTTCTAGAGAGAGAAGCTCCCACTTCTCTCTAGAATTAGGATTTTTAGCTTTATTTTCTCTTTAATTTCTCTTTTTAATTCTTGTTTTATTGTAGTTTCATTTACATTTTCATGTTTTATTGCCTTTAATCTCTTAGTTTCCTTTGTTAATTTTGCTTTCATGCCACTTTAGTTCTTTGAACACACTTGTCACTTTTAATTTCATTTAATGCAATTTTGACGTTTTATATTTCTTTAATGATTATTTGAGTTGTTATTATCATTTTATTGCAATTGGTAGTTATAGAATTTATTTTTATTGCAATTTATGACATTTTTCTTTTTATGCATGTTAGGTATTTGATAAAATGTCTCTTCTAATTTTTGTATAGTTTTTCACATTCTTGACTTGGAATTGGATAATTAGGTGACCTTCAATCATAGATGTCCGTTCGATATTGTGATTAGGATTGTTAGTTGGTTTGGTTTCCACTAACGCTAATCTTTCACTAAGTTAATTAGTGAGTTGATTAGGACTTGTGGATTGAGATCAATTATGCCCTTTTGACTTATTCTTAATGTTAGGATAGACTAATTGGGATTAATTCTTAGCAATTATCATGTTTGTGGTCTATGATTATGATAGGAATCCTCAATTCCCCAATCCTTACCAAGAGTCCTTTTTGCCACTTGAATTCCATTTTTGATTTACTTGCTTTGAGCTTTAATTCTCTTGCATGTTTATTTAATTTCTTGCCTTTTAAATTTCTTGTCAATTGCCATCAAAACCCCCTTGCCCTCATAGCCAATAATTGAACATTTCATTGCAATTCCTAGGGAGAACGACCCGGGAGTTTGAATACTCTTGGTTATTTGCTTTGAATTGTGATATCTTTGATTTAAACTTTGATTGAGAGTTAATTGTTGGTCTAGACTATGCTTGCAACGAGATTCTATTTTTGTGAAATTCTAGATCAACATAAATTCTCACATCAACTTTTTGGCGTCGTTGCCGGGGATTGGAATGGTATTACATTGTTGGCTATTGTTAATATGTGAATTTGTGAATTGTTTGTTTTTGATTGGCTGCTTGTTTTTGCTTGTAAATATATCTCTTAGTTGTTAGCTTGTCTTAATAAATTTTTGTTTTCAAATGCTTATGTGAATAGTTAGTAATTTTATTTAAATTGTCTTTTTAACTTAAATTGCATGTTTAAAATTTTTAATTAAATTTTAAATGGTTAAAATAGTTTTGATAGACTTTTGTTTGTGCATATTACTAGTACATTGTCCCATGA
>NC_029785.2:112720252-112737744 GCF_000816755.2 Arachis ipaensis | reverse complement strand
GTCCAATGATTTTGATTTGAAAAATAAAATTTTAGATTAATTTTAAAATTAATGTAAATAATTGCATATTTTTGTTAATTTTTTATTTATATGCATATTAGAATGTTGGGTTAAATCTTTTTTGAAAAAAAAAAAAATCACTCTGTGCATTCGCACATACCTAGTGCGAACGTACACTCTCATGCACACTTTCTGCTCACAACGTTGGCACAACATATGCATACGCACTGTTGCCCATTTTTCTGTCCGTGCGTACGCACGAATGAACATTAGTACGCACCCCCAATTCATCCCCTTCTGCTGGGAGCACCCGCAGAGTTGGTGCGTTCGCATCCCCCTACTCTTCCTTCCCTTCTCTTTTCCTATTCCCTGAGCCACCATAAGCCCTCCTCTTCTCCGTTTCGAGTTCTCCAACCACCAGAATCACCAGCGTCGAACCACCCGCCACCACAACCGCCGGCGACCGCCGTGCCCTTTCCCCTCTCTTCTCTCATCTCCTCTCTCATCCCTTTTCTGTTCCCCATTCCTGAATCTTCGCGGTACCCTAGTGCCGCCCAGAACCACCTTCCCTGTCTCACCTTCCGCCAGAGCCCCACCTTCCCCCTATCCGAACTCCGAACCCTAGCCTCGCCTCAGCCTCCAGTCATCACCACCGCAGCCGGCGTCTGTCACCCACAGCCGACACAGAGCCACCACATCTCTCTCTTTCTTCCTCTTCCCCTCACCACTGACCCATGGCCGAACCACCATCGCGAGCCGCCTCCAGCTCGCGTCTCTTCCCAGCCACCATAACCTCCATCGTCTTCACCATCATCATCACCTCAGCGCCGCCACAGCCACCTCCCTTCACCACAATCGCCGGCGATAACCCACATCGCCACGCCCCTTTCTCTTCCCCTTTCCCTCTTCTAGCTTCCACCGAGCCCAGTGCCATCGCGACGTTACCCTCGCGCCTCCTCTCCCGGCCGAACCACCACCGCGAACCACCGTAGCCTCCTCCATCGACGAGCCACGGCGACCCAACCCTCTTTCCTCCCAGACACGAGCTTCTTCCCCCTGTTGCTCTTCACTGCCTTCGAAGGCTAGAACAGGGTAAGGCCCCTGTTTCTTTGCTGCGCCCCTCCTCCGCTGCTGCCATTAGAGCAGCTCCACCACCAGGCCAGCTGAGTTGCTCCAGCCGTTCACTGACCATCATCAACCTTCTTCTTCCCTTCCCTTCCTCTGTTCCAATTCTGCTTCCCAGGTTCACGTTTTTCTTTAATTGAGTTCTGTTTCAATCATTAGTTTACTGCTAGTTAATTTTTTTAGCTTAATTTAGTTAGAAATGCATCTTTAGTTGATTAGGGTGTTAGAGAATCTGGCGTGGATAGTGGATTTAGGTTTGTTTTGATTAATAATGTTGTTTGGAATGTTGCTCTTTCATTGATTTGCCCTGTGCTGAATTGATTTGTTCATGCTACTGCATAGTTTTATTGCTGCTCTACTCTTGCTGAAGGCTGTTGTAAATTTCAATTGTGATTGCTGCTGAATTCCTATTTCAATTTGAACTTCATTGTTTGATTCAGTGATGCTTAGTTATTTAAATTCATGTTGAATACTTGTGATTGGTTGTTAAAATCAAAGAACAGAATGCTGCCCTGTTGTTAATTGTTGCTTTTTCTTGTTGGTGGCTGGTTTTTGAAACAAACGATTCCTAGATATGGCTGTTGCAGTGATGATGTTTTTGATAAATTTTTGAATTCGAGTTGCTCATTGCTGCTGGGTTGTTCATTTTACTGTTGTGGGTGCTGTATGATGGGCCATTGATTGCTGTTCTGCTGAGTGCTGCTATGCTTCTTGCTGGTTGGATTGGTTTTAATTGTTTTCTCATGTTTTCTTGCTGGAATTGGCTTATTTACTTACTTCTTATGAATTCATTATGATTTTTTGTGTTTTTAACTGTCAAAGAATTCATATGGAATTTGATTTTGATTGGTTGAATTGGAAAATAGGCCAATTTACTGCTGAAACTGAAATGCTGCCGGAATTTATCTTAATCTGTTTTCAATATTCATCTTTGATTCAATTAATTGATTGAGTTGGTATTTCATTGCTTTTGGTTTTCAACTGTTGTTAACTCAATTAAGTGACTATCCGGTTGATTGCTTCTTTGTTTTGGTTGTTGGATGTTGAGGTTTTTGCATTCACTACTCCGCTGCTATTCTATTTGGTTGCTCAATTAAGCTGCATTGTGTTGTTTGAACCAACAAGTTCTATTTGACGAATTTCTGTGTCAAAAGAGACCCTTGTTTGCTACATGATTTCTGATTGCCTCAAGAACTTCTTTGCAAGTTTTGGTCATGCTTCTAACATTCTTTGCTTGTTTGTAATGCTAATTTACTTCTATGCATTGAATAGTTCAAGTGAATTTTTTTTTTTTAAATTGACCATAAACTTGAATTTTTTTGAGATTTTAAACTTTTTTTGCATAAACTCACAAGATTGAAGGTTTTAAATCTAAGTGGCTGAATTGATTCATTTTATTTTTGCCTAACTTTCATTAAGTCACTTAGATCATGAGGTTTTCAATTCTTGTTTCAACTTGTGACTTTTATGCTTCATTGGAATTTGGTGTTTGAATGTTCCTTGAGTAACTTATTCTCAATAGTTTTAACTTGCCAACACCAAATTGCTTCAAATTATGCCAATTTACTTGTGATTGATATTTACTTGATTATGTGCTCTACACATACATGTGCATCACTTGTTTTGGCATTTTGAATTGTTGAGAAGTGAATACAAACTTGCTTGTTTTGAAACTTTTGAAACTTTTTGGAATTAAGGAACTTTTGACTATGCACCTAATTTTTGAATTTTTGCTTGTTTTCATTTCTTTAACTAATTTTTTTCCCTCCTTTTCACTTGATTTTCTACCTTTGTTTCCTTTTCAACTAATTTTTCTTTTTCTTTGCCTAACTTTTAACTTTGCTTGTCTTTTTCATCTAACTTTTCTTTTCACTTTCAATTAACCATTTTCCTTTTTACTAACATAACTTTTAACTTTTAACTTTCTTTTTACTTTTCAACTAACATTAACTTTTAACTTTTAACTGTTTTCTTTCTCGTTGTGCATAGTAACAATGCTCCTTCCTTCTTTTATTCTTTGATAAACAAGCAAGTTAGCTTTCCTCATGTCCTGAATTTGATTGGAAGTTGTTTGTGTTTGATTTAATTTGATTCTCATGTATGCTTCCATTCAAATTTTTATTATCTGTTCACTTCATATGCTGTTTTGTGACTTAGCTCTTTCGTTTTCAGCACCACCATCACTCTTGCAACCACTCTATGGCCTAACCCACCAGCTGAAGGTGGAGGTGACCCAGTGACGACTCTTTCCACTCCGCATGATCTTGAGCACCGAGGACGGTGCCACATCTTAAGTGTGGGGAGGTTGTGCAACTTCAACAAGCATATTTTGGGTGACAATCTTCATTTTCAAACACTTTTAGTGTAGTTTCTTTTTATGTTTTTTTTGTACTTTGTATATATTTTATCCTTTTGAGAAACTTTTTACTTAGTTTATTGCACTTTTTAATTTTGCTTGTACATAACTTAGTATTATATAGTAGTTATGCATATTTTGACATTTTGCTTTTAATTTTAGCTTTTACATATGCTTTTTGGTTCTTAGTCTTGATTGTGATTTGGGATGATGTGATAATTGCACCTAAGTTTGATTTCCTATACACTTGCTATTTTGGTTTGATTGAAATTAGGAATTTAACTTAGGATTTTTTACCTTTTCCATCCAATCACATTATATACATATAGAATAAATGCTAGTCAATTTAATGAAATTTTCAAGAAACTTACTTTTTATGAAGGGCATTGAAATTCAAATTGAATTGAGTTAAAATTTTTCATGGAAACTTGCATGATTTATACATTGTGGAATATGGTTTTTGAGTTAAAGAACATACAACTTGTGAGATTCTGAGCCTTATTGTGTGGTTACACCATTTGACCACTTATTTCATTTTTGTGTGTTGCTCTTCTCTATGATTGTAATCTTTGGTTTTTTAATTCTATATATCTATTGTTTAATGTATATTTATGCAATTATGTGATTGAGGCCATTATTTCTTTATAGCTCACTTAACCCAAATAGCCTACTATTTCATTCACCTTTGTTTGCCACTTTGAGCTTATGAATGTCCCCTTTTTGTTCTTTATTTTGCCACATCATTAACCTTGAGTGAAAAATAATGAAATGTCCTTTATTTGAATTTTGAGTAGCTTAAGCTAGTGAGAGTGTGTGATGTTTAAGTGTGGAAAAAATGTGAGAATTTTGGTTGATAAATAGATGTTTTATTCTTGTTGAAAAATTTTGGAAATTTGGGGTGCATACTCATGTAATATTATAGAAACCATATGCATTAATGTGTTGGTATATATATATTACGTTCTTGAAAAAAAAAAGAAATAAAAGAAAGAGGAAAAAAAAAGAAATAATGAAAAGAGGGACAAAATTACCCCAATGAGAAATTCAATAATAATCAATGCATATGTGATGGAATTGAATTTGATGCATGAGTTTATGTATATGTAAAAGTGAGATTATGGGTAGCTAAGCTTGATATTAGAATTGTATAGGTTGTGTATGTGTTAGGTGAGAGCTTAGGTTAATCAAAGATTCAAATGCAAGCTCACTTAGCCATATGTATATCTTTATCTTTACCCTTAGTCCCATTACAACCTTAAAAAGACCTCATGATTTTTGCATATGTACATTAAATACTTGTTGATTGGTTAGATGAAGAACAAACTTTTGAAAGCATGATTAGAGGAGAATTGAGTGAATTGACCCTAAACACTTGACTGACTAGAGTGCATACACATATCCGGTGAGGGTTCAATTACTTAATTCCATATTTTCACTTATAATTATTGCTTATCTTGCAAGTTTGGTTAAATTCTTTTATATGACTAAATTCAATTGTGAATAGGATTTGGTTATAATTGCTTTAGCCCTTGGTTGTATATAGATACTTTCTTGGAAATTGATTTCTTTGGACTAGTTAAATACATATAGATAGATTACATATAGATAGCTACATACATGTAGATAGATTGAATATAGTTAGCTACATTAAATAAATGTTGTTTCCCCTTCTTATCTTTCTTTGGTATAGCATGAGGACATGCTATTATTTAAGTGTGGGGATGTGATGAATCCACATTTTATGGTATTTATTTGCTCTATTTGGGTGGATTTCATTGACTTTTCTTGCACTTATCTATTGAAATAGCATGCTTTTGTGAATTCTTTTCTAATTGTGCTTAATTGTGAAAAATATATTTTTCATGCTTAAATTGCTAATTTTAATTCACTTTTCTCCCATTCAGTGTCTTGATATATTTGTTTGAGTGATTTAAGGTTTTGAAGGCAAGAATGACTTGAAGAAGTGGAAGTAAAGCATGCAAAGTGGAAAAATTCAAGAAATGAAGGATTTGTAAAGTTGTCAGTCCTGACCTCTCGATACTAAATTGATCATAACCTGAGTTACAGAGGTCCAAATAAGGCGGTTTCAGCGGCATTGGAAAGCTAACTTCCGGGGCTTCAAAATGATATACAATTTGCTATAGTGGACATAAGTTTAAGTGTGCGTACGCACAAGTCTTGGCACGTGACCTCATTAATTGCAACTCGCTGGCAGCGATTTTTGGGCCCACAAAACCCAATCCAACACATTTCTGAAGCTATTTCAAGCCAAATTGAAGAAGGATGAAGGGGAGAGCAATTAGGTTTAGTTTTGTACATGTTTTGTTTAGTTTTCTAGGGAGAGAAGCTCCCCTTTCCCTTTAGAATTAGGGTTTTTAGCTTTATTTTCTCTTTAATTTATTTCTTTAATTCTTGTTTTAATGTAGTTTCATTTACATTTTCATGTTTTATTGCCTTTAATCTCTTAGTTTCCTTTGTTAATGTTGCTTTCATGCCACTTTAGTTCTTTAAACACACTTGTCACTTTTAATTTCATTTAATGCAATTTTGACGTTTTTATGTTTCTTTAATGCTTATTTGAGTTGTTATTATCATTTTATTGCAATTGGTAGTTATAGAATTTATTTTTATTGCAATTTATGACATTTTTCTTTTTATGCATGTTAGGTATTTGATAAAATGTCTCTTCTAATTTTTATATAGTTTTTCACATTCTTGGCTTGGAATTGGATAATTAGGTGACCTTAAATCATAGATGTCCATTCGATGTTAGGATTGTTAGTTTGGTTTCCACTAACGCTAATCTTTCACTAAGTTAATTAGTGAGTTGATTAGAATTTGTGGATTGAGATCAATTATACCCTTTTGACTTATCCTCGATGTTAGGACAGACTAATTTGAATTAATTCTTAGCAATTATCATGTTTGTGGTCTATGATTATGATAGGAATCCTCAATTCCCCAATCCTTACCAAGAGTCCTTTTTGCCACTTGAATTCCATTTTTGATTTACTTGCTTTGAGCTTTAATTCTCTTGCATGCTTATTTAATTTCTTGCCTTTTAAATTTCTTGTCAATCGCCATCAAAACCCCTTTGCTCTCATAGCCAATAATTGAACATTTCATTGCAATTCCTAGGGAGAACGACACGGGAGTTTGAATACTCTTGGTTATTTGATTTGAATTGTGATATCTTTGATTTAAACTTTGATTGACCTTTAATTGTTGGTCTAGACTATGCTTGCAACGAGATTATATTTTTGTGAAATTCTAGATCAACATAAATTCTCACATCAGCATGGCTCACGCGTACGCGTCGCCTTAACGAGTTTCTTCTTCACTCGTACGCGTCGCCCTGAATCTTCCAAATCCTTATTTTCCATGAATTCTCCATCTTGCATGCTTTCCTCTTTACTTTCTTGATCCATTCCTTGCCCTTTTAATCCTGAAATCACTAACAAACATATCAAGGCATCGATTGGAATAAAAAGTGAATTAAATTTGACTAATTAAAGGCCTAAAAAGCATGTTTTTTACCATTAAGCACAATTAGGAGAAATTCATGAAACCATGTTATTTTAGTGAATAAATGGGAGAAAAATTGACAAAATCCACCAAGGGTTCCTATCCAAGTCATTGACCACAAACATGGCAATTAAGAAGAATTGATTCACTTCTTCATCCCCAAACATCGAAAAAAAGTCAAATAGGCATAATTGATCTTAATCCACAAGTCTTAGCCAACTCACTAATTAGACTTAGTGAAAGACTAGCGTCAGTGGAAACAAAACCAACTAACAATCCTAAATTATAAATCAATATTGGACATCAATGACTCAAGGTCACTTAAGTCTTCAATTCTATGCCAAGAATGCAAAATTCTAATCTAAAACTAAGAAAGGCATTTCAACAAACACTTGGAATGCATAAAAGGAAAACCTGGTAAATTGCAAGAATTATAAAATCTATAACTAATAACCTAAGCAAGAAAACAATAATAACAACTTAAGCAAACATCAATAAACATGAAAACATAAAATTGCATTAAAGGAAAATAAAATTCAAACAAGTGTTCATAAACTAAAATTGATAAAATAAAGAAACTAACCAGTAAAGAAAACATGAAAATATAAAGAAAACTACACTAAAATAAGAATTAAAACCTAAACTAAGGAGAAATTAACCTAAAAACACTAAATTCCTAGAGATAAGAGAGAATAGAGAGCTTATCTCTCTAGGATTTCTTCCTAAAACATGGTTCTACACTACTACTATGCTACTTGGTTCATCCTCCTTGAGTCTTGCCTCCATATGCATCAGAAATGAGTTGGATTGAGCCCAAAATGAGCTTGAAATCATAAGCCACATGTTTACTTAAGTAAATCACGTACTACTACTCATGTGTACACACAAGCCATGTGTACGCACAAATTCAAGGAAATGCGTACGCACAAGGCATGCGTATGCACAACCATGAAAATGTCCAACCTTTATTTCTTCATGAATTCTCCACCTTTGCATACTTTTTCTTCATTTCTTCAAGCCATCCGTCCCTTCTAAACCTTAAATCACTCAAACAAACACATCAAGACATCAAATGGAATAACAGTGAATTAAATTTGACAATTTTCAAGCATAAAAAGCATATTTTTCACAATTACGCACAATTAGGAGAAATTCATAAAACTATGCATTTTCTATGAATAAATGAAAGATAAGTTGATAAATTCTACTCTTTTCAACCCAAAATTCATCATAAAATATGGATTTATCAACCTCTTCACACTTAAACAATGGCATGTTCTCATGCTAAACATCAAGAAAGATAAGATCAAGGGATATTCAACATTTATTAAAAGTACACTATTTATATCTATTCTATCTATATACTTGTATCTATATATGTATCTACTTGGTCAAAACAAATCAATTTCTAAGAAAACATATAAATAAAGAGGGCTTAAACAATGTAGCAATCAATACAATTCCCATAAATCCATTTGAGCTCCAAAAGATTGTAACAACTTGCAACAAAATAAGTAAAAGGTGGAAACATAAAATTGAGCAATCAAACCCCTCACCGGATGTGTATATTCTCTAATCGCTCAAGTGTATAGGGTTAATTCACTCAGTTCTCTTCTAATCTTACTTTTCAAGACTTGTTTTTCATCTAACAATAAACAGTTATTCAATGTATGCATACAAGTATCATGAGGTCTTTTCAAGGGTTGTAATGGGGCTAGGGTCAAGGTAAGATTGTATTTGGCTAAGTGGACTTGAAATTAAATTTTTGATTAACTTAAACTCCCACCTAACCTATGACAACCTATTCAAATCTAATGCAAAACCTAACTATCGATTATTCACTTTTTTCATACACTCATGCATTCTTTTAATTCATATCACATATGCATTTATTTCTCAAACTTTTCTTTTTGGGATAACATATGTTCCCTTTTTATTGTTTTCTCGTTTTTTCTCTTTTTCTTTTTTTTTTCTTTTTTTTAATAACATAATATATACAAGAAGGTTGATGCATATGGTTTACATTCAATGCATGAGTATGTACCCAATTCCTAAAATATTTCAATAAAAAAATGCAAAATATCCATTTTTTCTCTACCAATGTTTCCAAATTTTTCCACACTTAGATGATGCACACCTTCACTAGCTTAAGCTAATCAAAGATTCAAAATAAGGACATTTATTGTTTTTGATTTAGTGTTAATAATGTGCTAAAAGTAAGAACAAAAGGGGATTAAATAGGCTCAAAATTGGTTAACAAAGGTAGATAAAAGGGTACGGCCATTTGGATGAGTGAGCTCAAATAAAATAAAGGCCTCAATCATGTAAATGCATTCATACATAAAATATTGGACATAAAGAATTAAACAAGTCAAACATTGCAATTATAGAAAGAGAATAACATACAAGAATGAAAATAGTGGTTAATATAATGCAAGCACACATAAAAGCTCAAATCTCACTTGGGTGTGTATTCTAGTTCTCATCTATGTTCCACAATATTTTTCAAGCAAGTTCAATAAAAAGCTCTAACTCAAATCAATGGGATGCCCTATAAAAAAAATAGCTTGGAAATTAATTATTTTGACTAAGCTTATTATGTATGTATGTATGTATGTATGTATGTATGTATGTATGTATGTATGTATGTATGTATGTATGTATATACATATACATACATACATACATAATAAGCTTAGTCAAAATAATTAATTTCCAAGCTATTTTTTTTATAGGGCATCCCATTGATTTGAGTTCGAGCTTTTTATTGAACTTGCTTGAAAAATATTGTGACCGGCCTTAGCTTCGCAGGTCGAGTCTGGAGCTTGATATCTATATTTTTGGAACTCTGATATATGTATATATATGTTTTAGCTTTCTTACTATCTTGCTTATCCTTACGAGAGTGATCCGATCTTCGGTTTCGATTTTGTTTAGCTTGTTCTTTAAGGCTCCTCGTTATGGTTTTCTTTCAACTATATATATATATATATATATATATATGTATGTATGTATGTCTTCTCTTCTAAAGGCCGTAATACCTCGCCACCTGTGCTTTACGACTTAAGCATAAGGCTCTGTGTGGTAGGGTGTTACATTATGGTATCAGAGCAGTTCGTTCCTGTAGAGACTGAGGGATGCATTGACTATGCATATGGGCATACTCTGGGTGTGTGTGTGTATATGCTAATTATGATATCTAACTGATATATGTGACATACTTGTTCATGAGCATGTATTTGGGACTTTAAAGCACTAGACTTGAGATATTGAGACTAATCACCTTGATATCGATTGTTTGGTGTGAATAGGGACCAGATGACGTCTCATGGACGCGGTCGTGGTCGAGGGAGAGGCCAGAATAGTAATGCAGAACCTGAAACAACTGCAAATAATCCTGTTAACTTCATGAATTACCTGGAAAATATGGCGGCTGCTATACAGGCAACGGCTGAGGTCCTTGGTCAGCAAATTAACAACGAAAACGGGGGTAACGGAGGAAATGGGCCGATGACCTTAGCGACTTTCATGAAGATAAATCCACCGATATTTTGAGGAACCACAAATCCCACAGAGGCTGATAATTGGTTTTAGGCGATGGAATGAGCTTTGCAAGCATAGCAAGGGCCTGAGGACCATTGTGTTGATTTTTCTACTTACCAGCTGGTGGGTAAAGCTCATCATTGGTGGCAGGGAACCCGATGCCTTCTGTAGCGAGACAATGCCGCAATACTCTAGGATGTCTTTCAAGCTGAATTTTATAAGAAGTATTTTTCCAATTCAGTCAGGACAGCCAAGGAGCTCGAATTACTACAGTTGAAGCAGGATTCGATGTCAGTATCAAAGTACACCAATCGATTCATGAAATTGTGTCGGTTCTCTAGGATCTGTCAGGGTGCTCCAGGGGATTTTGAAGAGTGGAAGTGCATCAAGTACGAAGGTGGACTTCGAAGTGACATTCTGAGAACAGTGGGCCCAATAGAGATCAGAACTTTTTCTAAACTGGTAAACAAAAGCCGAGTTACTGAGGATTGTGCAAGAAAGGCCATGTCAGACAAGGGCGGTCACTGAGCTTTTGTTAGGAGAGATCAAGGGAGAAATTGTGCGCCTAGAGGTCGAAACTTCAAGCGAGGAGGCTATATTCGCAACAACCTCAGGGTTAGAATAATTTCTGAAGATTCAATAATAACAACAATCAGGGAAGAGGCAAAGGAAAGCAAGCTCAGATTCCACCGAATGACTTGACTTATAGGACGTGTGGCAGATACCACCCAAATACTCTATGCAGAGATGGTTTGGGTGTATGCTACTACTATGTAGGAGCTAGGAATTTGTCCTAGAATTGTCCAGAGAGGAAGAGACAAGAAGCTAGGAGAGTTAAGTAGCAGGGACGTGTGTTTACTATGTCGACGGATGGTGCTGAGAGGTCAGACACTCTGATTAGAGGTAATTTGGAAATTAATGGTAAAATATTAATTGCTTTGTTTGATACTAGGACATCACATTCATTTATATTGTTTGAGAAAGCCAGTGAGTTAGGATTGAGGATAACCATGTTAGCCTATGATTTACAAGTACATACTCCTGCCTCTGAAGCTGTCGTGACTAGATTAGACTGTCAGCAAGTCCCGTTTCAAATTAAACACTGAGCTTTTATCCATGATTTAATTTTCTTATTGATGACTGGACTCAATCTAATTCTGGGTTTGGATTGGCTATCAAAGCATCACGTATTGCTCGATTGTTCTGAAGGATCAATGCGATTTATGTCTGAAGGGTCAGAAGGACAGGTGGTGACGAAGGAATATTACTTGAATTTAGTTATGGTGAACTGTAGTTGAAGTAAGTGTCATGGTTTCATGCTTTTAGCGGCAAGTGTGTCGGGTGATGAGCAGAGATTGAATTGTCTTATGCTTCACAATAGTTGAGACTGCAAGAAGTAAACTATCCAACTCACAACCTGGAACTCGCTATGGTTGTGTTTGGCTTAAAGGTATGGAGGCACTACCTGTATGGGGTTAAGTTTTAAGTCTTCTTTAACCATAAGAGCTTGAAATATCTTTTTAATTAGAAAGAGCTTAACATGCACCAGAAAAGGTGGATGGAGCTGCTGAAGTAATATGATTTCGAGTTGAGTTACCATCCAGGAAAAGCTAATGTTGTGGCAGATGCTTTGAGTCAGAAATCATTATACGTTGCTTAGATGATGCTTAAATAAGAAACATTACTGAAGGAGTTTGAGAACTTGAACTTGGGCATTAGAGAAGTAGCTGGAGATATGTGATTGAATCAGTTACATATCTCCATTGATTTCAAAGCTAAAATTTAGAAGGCTTAGCAGGATGATGAGGAACTGCAGAAAATGCTGCAAGTAATTGAGTAAAAGCAACAAGGAGAGGTTACTCAAGACATAGAAGGAGTTTGGAGGTACAAGGAGAGGATCTGTGTACCAAATGTGGGAAATTAAGGAATGACGTGTTAACAGAAGCTCACAAAAGTCAGTTTTCAATCCATCCAAGGAGTACTAAGATTTATCATGATCTGAAGGCAATGTTTTGGTGGCCGGAAATGAAGAATGATATGGCATGTTTCAAAATGTATGACCTGCCAGAAAGTAAAGATTGAACACCAGAGATCGTCTGAAACATTACAAACTTTAGAAATTCTGCAATAGAAGTGGAAAAATATCGCAATGGACTTTTTGTCTGGATTATCGAAGACTCGGACAGGATTTGACGCAATATGGGTGATTGTGGATCGATTGACGAAGTCTGCCTGTTTATATTTCAAGGAGATTGTAAGACTGCATAGTATGCCTACAACTATAGTTTCTGACAGAGATTCTCATTTCACTTCAAGATTTTGGGGAGCGTTTCAGAGAGCATTTGAAACTCAATTGAGCCTAAGTACTACGTACCATCCTCAAATCGATGGATTATCAGAGAAGATGATACAAACTCTAGAAGATATATTGATGGCTTGTGTGCAGGACCAACTGGCAAATGGGATTGTTATATGCCGTTAATGGAGTTTGCATACAACAACAGTTACCATGCGAGCATTAGAACGAATCTGTATGGAAGAAAGTGCCAATCTCTATTGTGTTGATATGAAGCTGGAGAGTCAAGTTTATTTGGGCCTGAGTTAGTAGCTAAGACCATAGAACAAATTAAGAGAATCCGAAACAAAATGCTTATCGCTCAGAGTTGCCAGAAAAGCTGTGCCAATCAGAGACGTAAGTCGTTAGAATTTGATGAAGGAGATCATGTATTCCTAAGGGTTACTCCAACAACAGGAATAGGTGGAGCGATCAAAGCAAAGAAATTGAATCTTCGATATATCGATCCGTTTCAGATTTTGAAGAGAATTGGGCCAATGGCATATTGAATAGCTCTACCACCGCATCTTTCAAACTTGCACGACGTATTTCACGTCTCGCAACTTCGAAAATACACTTCTGATGCCAGCTGGTACACAAATCCCCACACCTTCATACAACTGTACCAGCAAGTGCACTGGGTCGTCCAAGTAATACCTGAGCGAGTCAGGGTCGATCCCACGAGGATTGTGGTTTGAAGCAAGCTTATGGTTGTCTTGCAGATCTTAGTCAGGCAGAATCAGAAGATTTTATGTTGGATGTGTAAAGCATGTGTTTTCAGGGATAGAAATAGATGATAGAATTAGATTGAGAGTTGGAGTTGCTTTGTCTTTGTGAATTAACTCTGGTACTACTACTCTCCTTGCTTGTGAGTGATTTCTTCAATTGCAGGCTGTATGTGATTGACACTGGTTTGAGCAGCTGCCAATACTCCTCCAGATCTAAACCCCAAGTTTAGTGCGGATCCATTCTGATTGAGGATGAAGCTTCTTAGGATTCTAGCCTCTACCACAGAGACCCTAATCTCCCCGTAAATCAGCTGAACTGATGTCTCGAGAAGTCCCCAACGAAGTCGTGGATTTGCCGTCTGAGAGACGTATATTCAAGCTGGTGGTTCATCATGGTCCAATGAAAGACACACTCTGAACCCATGTAGAATGTGATAACCTTATGCCAGTTCAACGCATTCATATTGATGAAGAACGAATATACATCTTTGAATTGATCAACACGAATCGAAGAGAAACAGTAATACTTTTATTAATTCATAGGATTCAGTAGGGCTCCTCCCCTCAACCTAGGAGGTTTAAAAACTCATGCTGAAGAGAAAATACAATGGAAAAACGTGAATGGTGTATGATGTGTTCGAATGATTATGTAAAATACACTTTCAATACTAAACAGATGAATAGTAAGGGTATAACAGTTTATTTAGTACTAAAATCCACTTCTTAGGCCCACTTGGTGAGCGTTTGGGCTGAGCTTTAATGAGATCCACGTGCTATGAGGCTCCTTGGGAATGGAATGCCAACTAGGGGTCCTCTCTGGGCCTTTGGACACTGGGCTCTGCTCTTTGGGCGCTGGACGCCTGGAAGGAGGCAGGAAGATGGCGTTGGACACCAGTTTTGGGCCTTCTAATCTGAAGCAAAGTATGAACTATTATATATTGCTGGAAAGCTCTGGAAGTCAGGTCTCCATAGCCGTTGAGAGCGCTCCCTTTGGACTTCTGTAGCTCCACAAAACCTCTTCCGAATACAGGCGGGTTAGATTTGGACAGCATCTGCAGTGCTTTCTCTGTCTTTGAATCAGACTTCTACTCTAGCTCTTCAATTTCAGCAGAAAATACCTGAAATAGTCCAAAAATACAAAAACTGATAGTAGAATCTAAAAATGTGAATTTAACACTAATACCTATAAAAACTTAATAAAAACTAAATAAAACACACTAAAAACTATATGAAAGTGATGTCAAAAAGCGTATAAAATATCCGCTCATCACCAGCCACATTCTAGAACCTGAATTAGTTCAACTGAGAAAGGATCTGACACTTCAAGTAACTCCGGTTTGAATTGACGATACCAGTATTAAACGGTTGCATGGAAAGGAAGTGACATTAGTAAAAGTTGCTTGGAGTCGAGCTGGAATTGAGGAACACACTTGGGAACTTGAATCAGAAGTGAGGAAGGACTACCCGCACCTATTTTCAGGTAATCAAATCTGAATTTTGGGGACAAAATTCTTAATTTGGTGGGTAGGATGTAAACCTTGCAAAACAGATGAATAATTTGCTAATAAATTAAATATTATTAAAAAAAATTAGGAAATTAAATTTTATAATCTAGAGAAGTATAAATATTAAAAATATGAACTTTGACACTAATTTTAAAGATTCTAGTCAAAACCGGGTTAACGGGCCAACCGGGTGGACCGGACCCAAATCGGGCCCAAGACTCACTATATAAGGCCATGAACCAGCCTTCCCTCCCTTTCATGCTGGAAATTGGGGAAGGAGGAACCAAAGCACAAACCTTAACTCCCAAATCTTCTTGTAATCATATTTCTTAATTCTCAACTCCGGTTGATGAGCCGTCAGCGGCCACGCGTTCGTCTCGAAATTCTCTTCAAAACAATCTAAACAACGAGGTAAGGAAAATGCATTTTCTCACCCAGCCTTCTCCTCTTCAATTTCAAAAATATTGAGTTTTGGTATTGATAAATTGAATGATTTTGATAGTTTAAGTAAACTCTAGTAGCGGGTAATCACTGGGTTTTGTCCAATTGACCCGTGGGTAAGGTAAGAAACTGTTGAACCCTTGAAAATTATTGAGATTGGGAACCCTATATTGATTATTGTGATATTGTGTGAATTAGATTGTGTTTCTTGTTTATTTGGAGTCCAAATGGTGGTTTAGAATGAAATTCTAGCGGTTGAGCTTGTGGAATTAACAATTGGAAATTTGAATTTGTGAAGGAGAGGCATTTTGAGGTATTTTTGGCTTAGACAGGAATCGGCAAAGGTATGGTTTTGGTTTCTCGTCGTTAATGTTTAATATCACATGAAAACTTAGGCTAGAAGATGGTGCACAAAATTGTGATCACACTTTTCACAACTCCGCACAACTAACCAGCAAGTGCACTGGGTCGTCCAAGTAATACCTTACGTGAGTAAGGGTCGATCCCACGGAGATTGTCGGCTTGAAGCAAGCTATGGTCATCTTGTAAATCTTAGTCAGGCGGATTCAAATGGTTATGAGGTTTTAATAATTAAAAGATAAATAAAACATAAAATAAAATAAGATACTTATGTAATTCATTGATGGGAATTTCAGATAAGCGTTTGGAGATGCTTTGTTGCTTCTGAACCTCTGCTTTCCTATTGTCTTCATCCAATCATGCGTGCTCCCTTCCATGGCAAGCTGTATGATTCTCTCAGTGAAAATGGTACAAGTACGGATTCTGCACGGCTAATCAACTATTGGATTTCTCGTCTCGGATGAAAAATACCAGGTACAGCTACCGCACGGCTAATCATCTGTCGGTTCTCACTTTTATTGGAATAGGATCTCTCTATCCTTTTGCACACTGTCACTGCGCCCAACATTCGCGAGTTTGAAGCTCATCACAGTCATCCCGTCCCAGATCCTACTCGGAATACCACAGACAAGGTTTAGACTTTCCGGATCTCAGGAATGCTGCCAATTGGTTCTAGCCTATACCACGAAGGTTCTAATCTCATGGACTCAATCCGTGGATTAGAGACCCAAGAGAATATACTCCGGTTGTCGTCCAATGACTACATTGAACATCATGTAGACCGCTTGTGGTTGTCAGGCACACGGATCTTGGCTAAGTGAGTAACGAAGATAGTGGGTGATTGTCACGGGTCATCCCTTCATTCTGACTTAACTGAATTAATTACGAGATTATATCTTGGAGAAGAAGTAAGCGTGAATTGAAAGAGAAACAATAGTACTTGCATTAATTCATCAAGAACAGCAGAGCTCCGCACCTTAATCTATGAGGTGTAGAAACTCCACCGTAGAAAATACATAAGAGAAAAAGGTCTAGGCATGGCCATGTGGCCAGCCTCCCAAATGTAAACAATGGAATAAGCTCCCCGAATACAATAGTTAAAAGTGGTATTTATACTAAACTAGTTACTAAGGATTACAGAAAATAAGTAACTAAGTGCAGATAGTGCAGAAATCCACTTCCGGGGCCCAGTTGGTGTGTGCTTGGTCTGAGCATTGAGAATTACACGTGCATAGGCCTTTTCTAGAGTTAAACGCCAGCTTGGATACCAGTTGGACGTTTAACTCCAGTTCTGGTGCCAGTTCTGGCGTTTTACGCCAGAAAAGGGTCTCTGGCTGGCGTTTAGACGCCAGTTTGGGCCATAAAATCTCGGGCAAAGTATGGACTATTATATATTTCTAGAAAGCCCAAGATGTCTACTTTCCAACTCATTTGAGAGCGCACTAATTGGGCTTCTGTAGCTCTAGAAAATCCACTTCGAGTGTAGGAGGGTCAGAATCCAACAGCATCTACAGTCCTTTCTCAGCCTCTGAATCAGACTTTTTTTTCAGGTCCCTCAATTTCAGCCAGAAAAT
>NC_029785.2:112715938-112718768 GCF_000816755.2 Arachis ipaensis | reverse complement strand
AGATACTTATGTAATTCATTGATGGGAATTTCAGATAAGCGTTTGGAGATGCTTTGTTGCTTCTGAACCTCTGCTTTCCTATTGTCTTCATCCAATCATGCGTGCTCCCTTCCATGGCAAGCTGTATGATTCTCTCAGTGAAAATGGTACAAGTACGGATTCTGCACGGCTAATCAACTATTGGATTTCTCGTCTCGGATGAAAAATACCAGGTACAGCTACCGCACGGCTAATCATCTGTCGGTTCTCACTTTTATTGGAATAGGATCTCTCTATCCTTTTGCACACTGTCACTGCGCCCAACATTCGCGAGTTTGAAGCTCATCACAGTCATCCCGTCCCAGATCCTACTCGGAATACCACAGACAAGGTTTAGACTTTCCGGATCTCAGGAATGCTGCCAATTGGTTCTAGCCTATACCACGAAGGTTCTAATCTCATGGACTCAATCCGTGGATTAGAGACCCAAGAGAATATACTCCGGTTGTCGTCCAATGACTACATTGAACATCATGTAGACCGCTTGTGGTTGTCAGGCACACGGATCTTGGCTAAGTGAGTAACGAAGATAGTGGGTGATTGTCACGGGTCATCCCTTCATTCTGACTTAACTGAATTAATTACGAGATTATATCTTGGAGAAGAAGTAAGCGTGAATTGAAAGAGAAACAATAGTACTTGCATTAATTCATCAAGAACAGCAGAGCTCCGCACCTTAATCTATGAGGTGTAGAAACTCCACCGTAGAAAATACATAAGAGAAAAAGGTCTAGGCATGGCCATGTGGCCAGCCTCCCAAATGTAAACAATGGAATAAGCTCCCCGAATACAATAGTTAAAAGTGGTATTTATACTAAACTAGTTACTAAGGATTACAGAAAATAAGTAACTAAGTGCAGATAGTGCAGAAATCCACTTCCGGGGCCCAGTTGGTGTGTGCTTGGTCTGAGCATTGAGAATTACACGTGCATAGGCCTTTTCTAGAGTTAAACGCCAGCTTGGATACCAGTTGGACGTTTAACTCCAGTTCTGGTGCCAGTTCTGGCGTTTTACGCCAGAAAAGGGTCTCTGGCTGGCGTTTAGACGCCAGTTTGGGCCATAAAATCTCGGGCAAAGTATGGACTATTATATATTTCTAGAAAGCCCAAGATGTCTACTTTCCAACTCATTTGAGAGCGCACTAATTGGGCTTCTGTAGCTCTAGAAAATCCACTTCGAGTGTAGGAGGGTCAGAATCCAACAGCATCTACAGTCCTTTCTCAGCCTCTGAATCAGACTTTTTTTTCAGGTCCCTCAATTTCAGCCAGAAAATACCTGAAATTATAGAAAAATACACAAACTCATAGTAAAGTCCAGAAATGTAATTTTTTCATAAAAACTAATAGAAATATAATAAAAAGTAACTAAAACATACTAAAAACTATGTAAAAACAATGTCAAAAAGGGTATAAATTATCCGCTCATCACAACACCAAACTTAAATTGTTGCTTGTCCCCAAGCAACTAAAAACAAAATAGGATAAAAAAAAGAGAATATACAATAAATTTCAAAAATATCAATGAAGATTAGTTTCAATTAGATGAGTGGGACTAGTAGCTTTTTGCTTCTGAACAGTTTTGGCAACTCACTTTATCCTTTGAAGTTCAGAATGATTGGCATCCATAGGAACTCAGAATTCAGATAGTGTTATTGATTCTCCTATTTCAGTATGTTGATTCTTGAACACAGCTACTTTATGAGTCTTGGCCGTGACCCTAAGCATTTTGTTTTCCAGTATTACCACCGGATACATAAATGCCACAGACACTTAATTGGGTGAACCTTTTCAGATTGTGACTCAGCTTTGCTAGAGTCCCCAGTTAGAGGTGCCCAGAGTTCTTAAGCACACTCTTTTTTCTTTGGACCACGACTTTAACTGCTCAGTCTCAAGCTTTTCACTTGACACCTTCATGCCACAAGCACATGGTTAGGGACAGCTTGATTTAGCCACTTAGGCCAGGATTTTATTCCTTTGGGCCCTCCTATCCATTAATGCTCAAAGACTTGGATGTCCAGCCTTAGCTGTGTCATCCGTTTTGGGGGAAAGTATTGATTCAGGAATTTTTCTGTCAGCTGTTTCCATGTCCTTATGCTGGCCTTAGGTTGGTTATTTAACCACCTCTTAGCTTGATCTTTTACAGCAAATGGAAATAGTAATAGTCTGTAGACATCGTGATCTATTTCTTTATCATGTACCGTGTCAGCAATTTGTAAAAATTGTGCCAGAAACTCTGTAGGTTCTTCCTGTGGAAGACCGGAATACTGGCAACTTTGCTGCACCATGATAATGAGCTGAGGATTCAACTCAAAGCTACTGACTCCAATGGAGGGTATGCAGATACTACTCCCATATGAAGCAGTAGAGGGGTTGGCATATGACCCCAGAGTCCTCCTGGACTGTTCATTTCCACTTAAAATTTTTAGATCTAATGCTCCTTGTTTTTGAAAATTTTAGAGGGAAAACACCAAGGAACACCAAACTTAAAAATTTTAAGATCAAGACACAAGGAAAACTCAAGAACACTTTGAAGACTCACAAGAACACAAGAACATGAAGAAAGAACACCAAACTTAAAATTTTTAGAAAACCAAACCAAAATTTTCGAAAACCAAAGGGAAATCAACAAGAAAACACCAAACTTAAAGTTTGGCACACAATTTAATAGAGAAATTATTATTTATGAAAAAGAAGGTTTTGAAAAGAATATAAAAGATTCTAACCCAATTACCAAGAACACAGATTAACGCTCTAGCCAAATGAGTTATGAATGTAACACTTGTTTTGAAGAA
>NC_029785.2:112715086-112715359 GCF_000816755.2 Arachis ipaensis | reverse complement strand
GTCTCTAAAAGTTGTTTAAATACTAAACTAGTAACCTAGGTTTACAAAAAATGAGTAAACTATGATGGATAATGCAGAGATCCACTTCTGGAGCCCACTTGGTGTGTGCTGGGGCTGAGATTTAAGCAATTCACGTGCAGAGGCCATTTGTGGGCGTTCAACGCCAGCTTTGGATCCTTTTCTGGCGTTGAACTCCAATTTGTAACTTGTTTCTGGCGCTGGACGCCAGACTGCAACATGGAACTGGCGTTGAATGCCAGTTTATGTCATCTA
>NC_029785.2:112713758-112715069 GCF_000816755.2 Arachis ipaensis | reverse complement strand
ATTTGGGCGTTCAACTCCAGCTTTTGATCCTTTTCTGGCGCTGGACGCCAGAATTGGGCAGAGAACTGGCGTTGAACGCCAGTTTACGTCGTCTATCCTTGTGCAAAGTATGGACTATTATATATTGCGGGAAAGCCCTGGATGTCTACTTTCCAACGCAATTGGAAGCATGCTATTTCAAGTTCTGTAGCTCCAGAAAATCTACTTTGAGTGCAGGGAGGTCAGAATCCAACAGCATCAGCAGTCCTTTTTCAGCCTGAATCAGATTTTTGCTCAGCTCCTTCAATTTCAGACAGAAAAATACCTGAAATTACAGAAAAACACACAACTCATAGTAAAGTCCAGAAATATGAATTTTTCCTAAAAACTAATGAAAATAGACTAAAAACTAACTAGAACATACTCAAAACTATATGAAATTAACCCCAAAAAGCGTATAAAATATCCGCTCATCACAACACCAAACTTAAACTGTTGCTTGTCCTCAAGTAACTAGACAAATAAAATAGAAGACTAATAGGTTGAGAAGCAATAATATCTCAGAGTTCTTGAGTGAAGTTCAGATTCTAATTAGATGAGCGGGACTAGTAGCTTTTTGCTTCTGAACAGTTTTGGCATCTCACTTTATCCATTGAAGCTCAGAGTGATTGGCATCTATAGGAACTTAGAATTTAGATAGTGTTATTGATTCCCCTAAGCACTTTGTTTTTCAGTATTACCACCGGATACATAAATGCCACAGACACATAATTGGGTGAACCTTTTAGATTGTGACTCAGCTTTGCTAAAGCCCCCAATTAGAGGTGTCCAGAGTTCTTAAGCACACTCTTCTTTTTGCTTTGGACCTTGACTTTAACTGCTCAGTCTCAAGTTTTCACTTGACACCTTCACGCCACAAGCACATGGTTAGGGACAGCTTGGTTTAGCCGCTTAGACCAGGATTTTATTCCTTTAGGCCCTCCTATCCACTGATGCTCAAAGCCTTGGGATCCTTTTTAATTGCCCTTGCCTTTTGGTTTTAAGGGTTATTGGCTTTTTGCTCTTGCCTCTTGGTTTTAAGAGCTTTTGACTTTTTCTGCTTGCTTTTTCTTTTTCTTTCTATATTTTTTTTCGCCTATATTTTTTTTTTTTCTGCAAGCTTTGTTCTTTGCTGTTTTTTCTTGCTTCAAGAATCATTTTTATGATTCTTCAGATTATCAATAACATGTATCATGTTCATCATTCTTTCAAGAGCCAACATATTTAACACTCATAAACATCAAATTCAAAAGATATATGCATTGTTCAAGCATTCATTCAGAAGACAAAAAG
>NC_029785.2:112708319-112713728 GCF_000816755.2 Arachis ipaensis | reverse complement strand
TCCTTTAGGCCCTCCTATCCACTGATGCTTAAAGCCTTGGGATCCTTTTTATTTGCCCTTGCCTTTTGGTTTTAAGGGTTATTGGCTTTTTCTGCTTGCTTTTTTTTTTTTGCAAGCTTTGTTCTTTGCTGCTTTTTCTTGCTTCAAGAATCATTTTTTTATGATTTTTCAAATTGTCAATAACATTTCTCATGTTCATCATTCTTTCAAGAGCCAACGTATTTAACAGTCTTTTTTTTAGATTATAAAAGACATATGCACTGTTCAAGCATTCATTCAGAAGACAGAAAGCATTGCCACCACATGTTACTAATTAGAATTTTTCTTATTAAAAACTCAAAATTTTATTGCCTCTTATTCAAAAGATCTACTATTTTATTCATGTTTGCTGACGATGAGAAAAATAGACTATAACTTAATTGGGGATAAAATCAAAATAGACACTAATTACTACTAATGATCATGTAATGAAGACACAAACATAGATAAGCACTTAACATAGAGAAAACGAAAAACAGAGAAAGTAAGAACAAGGAACGAGTCCACCTTAGTGATGATGGCATTTCCTTCTTGAGGAACCAATGATGTTCTTGAGCTCTTTTATGTCTCTTCCTTGCCTTTGTGGCTTGATTCCTAGTGATTTTTGGTATTTCTATCCTCAGTTGCTTCCAATAATTATGTGGAGGAAAGTGCATCCCCTGAGGTATCTCAGGGATCTCTTGATTTGCAGCCACATGTTCTACTACTGAGCTATAGATCCTTCACATAATTGTTTTACCACACCAAACTTAGAATGTTGCTCGCCCTCGAGCAAAAGAAGAAGGAATAGATAAAGAAGAAGATGTGGAAAAAAAACTAGGATTATGAGGAGGGAAGGTGGGGATCCTGTGGGGTCCACAGATCTTGAAATGATCCTGTGAGGTCCACAGATCTTGAGGTGTCAAGGCATTTACATCCCTGCACCAATTTAGGCATGTAAAATGCCCTTGCACACAACTCTGGGCGTTCAGCGCCAGGTTGGTGCCCATTTTGGGCGTTCAACGCCCATTTACTAGCCATTTCTGGCGTTGAACGCCAGAACCATGCTTGTTCTGGGCGTTCAGCGCTAGGATGTTGCCCATTTTCGGCGTTCAGCACCAGAACCATGCTCTGTTCTGGCGTTGAACGCCAGACAGGTGCTTCCTCCAGGGTGTGATTTTTCTTCTGCTGTTTTTGATTCCGTTTTCAATTTTTAATATTTATTTTGTTACTCCACATGATCATGAACCTAATAAAACATGAAAAACCATGAAAATAAATAAAAATTGGGTTGCCTCCCAACAAGCGCTTCTTTAATGTCAATAGCTTGACAGAGGGCTCTCATGGAGCCTCACAGATGTTCAGAGCATTGCTGAGACTCTCCAACACCAAACTTAGAGTTTGCGCGTAACCATGAGGCAGATTACCAGCTCTTTGGCAACTGTCACAGTTACGTACAAACTCTCGGGAATCTTTATAGAGTGTGGGCCAATATAAGCCACATTGGAGGACCTTGGTGGCTGTTCGCTCACCTCCGAAATGGCCTCCATATTGAGATCCGTGGCAATGCCACAGGATCCTCTGTGCTTTTTCTCTAGGCACACACCTACGGATAATTCCGTCTGCACATCTCTTAAAGAGATAGGGTTCATCCCACAAGTAATACTTTGCATCAGTAATTAATTTCTTCTTTTGTATCCTGTTGTACTCCTTGGGTATGAACCTTGCAGCTTTATAGTTTGCAATATCAGCAAACCATGGTACTTCCTGAATGGCAAATAAATGCTCATCAGGAAACGTCTCAGAGATCTCAAGAAAGGGGAGGGACGTCCCTTCCACTGGCTCTATCCGGGACAGATGATCAGCCACTTGGTTCTCTGTCCCTTTTCTGTCTCTTATTTCTATATCAAACTCTTGCAGAAGCAATACCCATCTGATGAGCCTGGGTTTTGAATCCTGCTTTGTGAGTAGATATTTAAGAGCAGCATGGTCAGTATACACAATCACTTTTGATCCTACTAAGTATGATCTGACCTTGTCAATGGCGTAAACCACTGCAATTAATTCTTTTTCTGTGGTTGTGTAATTTTTCTGGGCATCATTTAGAATGCGACTGGCATAATAAATGACATGCAGAAGCTTGTCATGCCTCTGTCCCAATACTGCACCAATGGCATGATCACTGGCATCACACATTAGCTCAAATGGTAACGTCCAGTCTGGTGCAGAAATGACTGGTGCTGTGACCAGCTTAGCTTTCAGCGTTTCAAACGCCTGCAGGCACTCTGTGTCAAACACAAATGGCGTGTCAGCAGCTAGTAGATTGCTTAGAGGTTTTGCGATTTTTGAAAAATCCTTTATAAACCTCCTAGAGAATCTTGCATACCCTAGAAAGCTTCTGATTGCCTTAACATTGGCAGGTGGTGGTAATTTTTCAATTACCTCTATTTTTGCTTGATCCACCTCTATTCCCTTGTTTGAGATTTTATGCCCAAGAACAATTCCTTCAGTCACCATGAAGTGACACTTTTCCCAGTTTAAAACTAGGTTGGTCTCTTGGCATCTTTTCAGAACAAGTTTCAGGTGATCAAGACAGGAGCTGAATGAGTCTCCATATACTGAGAAGTCATCCATGAATACTTCCAGAAATTTTTCCACCATATCAGAGAAAATAGAGAGCATGCATCTCTGGAAGGTTGCAGGCGCATTACACAACCCAAATGGCATCCTTCTATAAGCAAACACTCCAGATGGACATGTGAATCTTGTTTTCTCTTGATCCTGGGGATCTACTGCAATCTGGTTATAGCCTGAGTAGCCATCCAAAAAATAGTAATAATCATGACCTGCCAGTCTTTCTAGCATCTGGTCTATGAATGGTAAAGGAAAATGATCCTTTCTGGTGGCTGTATTGAGCCTTCTGTAGTCAATACACATGCGCCACCCTGTAACTGTTCTCGTAGGAACCAGTTTATTCTTTTCATTATGAATCACTGTCATGCCTCCCTTTTTTGGGATGACTTGGACAGGGCTCACCCAGGGGCTATCAGAAATGGGATAAATAATCCCAGCCTCTAGTAATTTGGTGACTTCTTTCTGCACCACTTCCTTCATGGCTGGATTTAGCCGCCTCTGTGGTTGAACCACTGGTTTGGCATTATCCTCCAATAGGATTTTGTGCATGCATCTAGCTGGGCTTATGCCCTTAAGGTCACCTATAGACCACCCAAGAGCTGTCTTGTGTGTTCTTAGCACTTGAATAAGTGCTTCCTCTTCCTGTGAACTTAAAGCAGAGCTTATGATCACTGGAAAAGTGTCACCTTCTCCCAGAAATGCATATTTCAAGGATGGTGGTAGTGGCTTGAGCTCGGGTTTAGGAGGTTTTTCCTCTTCCAGAAGAAATTTCAGAGGCTCTTTCATGTCCTCTGAGTCCTCCAAATCAGGCTGAACATCTTTAAAGATATGTTCCAACTCTGATTCGAGATTCTCAGCCATGTTGATCTCTTCTACCAAAGAGTCAATAAGATCAACTTTCATGCAGTCTGTTGATGTGTCTGGATGCTGCATGGCTTTGACAGCGTTCAACTTGAATTCATCATCATTGACTCTCATGGTTATTTTCCCCTGTTGGACGTCAATGAGGGATCGTCTAGTTGCTAGGAAGGGTCTTCCTAGAATGAGAGTAGCACTCTTGTGCTCCTCCATTTCCAGCACAACAAAGTCAGTGGGAAAGGCGAATGGCCCAACCCTGACAATCATGTCTTCAATCACGCCTGATGGGTATTTAGTGGAGCCATCAGCAAGTTAGAGACATATCCGGGTCGGTTTAACTTCGTCAGTTAAGCCAAGCTTTCTGATAGTAGATACAGGTATTAAATTGATGCTTGCCCCAAGATCGCATAAAGCTGTCTTGGTGCAATTACCTTCTAATATGCATGGTATCAGAAAACTCCCAGGGTCTTTAAGCTTTTCAGGAAAGCTCTTCAGAATGACTGCACTGCATTCTTCAGTGAGGAGAACTCTTTCTGTTTCTCTCCAATCCTTTTTATGACTCAAGATCTCTTTCATGAACTTGGCATAAGAAGGTATTTGCTCGAGTGCTTCTGCAAATGGAATCTTTATTTCAAGAGTCCTGAGATAATCTGCAAAGCGAGTAAATTGCTTATCCTGTTCCTCTTTTCGGAGTTTTTGAGGATAAGGTATCTTGGCTTTATATTCCTCAACCGTAGTTGCTGCAGGTTTATTGCCTACAGAAGTGGTTGAAGAAGCCTTTTTAGAGGGGTTGTTATCAGCATTTGTGTGTGTCTGATCCCTCACTGGCAATTGAGTGCCAGAGTTAGAAACTGGAGTGACGTTAGATGCCAACTCCTTGTCTGTTCCTGGCGTCTGAACGCCAGAATTGTGCCCATTTTGGGCGTTCAGCGCCAGATCTTGCCCAGTTTGGGCGTTCAATGCCAGATCCTTGCCCATTTCTGGCGTTGAACGCCAGTTTTGCCTTGTTTCTGGCGTTGAACGCCAGTTTTGAGCATGGTCTGGGCGTTCAGCGCCAGCCTTCCACCAATTTTCTGGCGTTTTAGTGCCAGAATTATTTTTCCCTGGGCTCTTATTGTCCTCAGGTGAATTTTGGGTGGTTTGCTCATTCCTTAGCTTTTTGCTGCCTTGAGGTGGGGTATTTAATGTTTTACCACTTCTTAATTGAACTGCTTGGCATTCTTCTGTTATTTGTCTTGACAGCTGCTGCTTTGTTTGCTTAAACTGTTCTTCCATATGTATATTAGCCATCCTTGTCTCTTGTAGTCTATCTTTGAATTCGTTTAATTGCTTTGTTAGGAAGTCCAATTGCTGATTGAATTCAGCAGCTTGTTTCACAGGACTGAGTTCAGCAGTTGCTGTTTTAACCTCTTCTTTCATGGAAGGGTCACTGCTTAGGTACAGATGCTGATTCCTGGCAACTGTATCAATGAGCTCTTGAGCCCCTTCAATTGTCTTTCTCATGTGGATAGATCCACCAGCTAAGTAATCTAGAGACGTCTGAGCTCCTTCTGCAAGCCCATAGTAGAAGATGTCTAACTGAACCCACTCTGAAAACATTTCAGAGGGGCATTTTCTTAGCATCTCTCTGTATCTCTCCCAGGCATCATAAAGAGATTCATTATCTCCTTGTTTAAAGCCTTGGATATCCAGCCTTAGCTGTGTCATCCGTTTTGGGAAAAAGTATTGATTCAGGAATTTTTCTGTCAGCTGTTTCCATGTCCTTATGCTGGCCTTAGGTTGGTTATTTAACCACCTCTTAGCTTGATCTTTTACAGTAAATGGAAACAGTAATAGTCTGTAGACATCCTGATCTATTTCTTTATCATGTACTGTGTCAGCAATTTGTAAAAATTGTGC
>NC_029785.2:112705206-112708136 GCF_000816755.2 Arachis ipaensis | reverse complement strand
GAAAAAATGAGGAGAGAGAGAAAGTGGTTAGGAAGTTTTGAAAAAGATATGATTTAGAAAATATTTTAAATTTTAAAAAAATCTGAAATTTTTTTTTAAAAAAATAATTTTCGAAAATTTGTTTTAAAAATAGAGAGAAAAGATATTTTTGAATTTAGTGAGGAAAGAGAAAAACAATAACATAGCACAAGATTTAAAATTTTTAGATCTAATGCTCCTTATTTTTGAAAATTTTGGAGGAAAAACACCAAGGAACACCAAACTTAAAAATTTTAAGATCAAGACACAAGGAAAACTCAAGAACACTTTGAAGACTCACAAGAACACAAGAACATGAAGAAAGAACACCAAACTTAAAATTTTTAGAAAACCAAACCAAAATTTTCGAAAACCAAAGGGAAATCAACAAGAAAACACCAAACTTAAAGTTTGGTACTCAATTTAATAGAGAAATTATTATTTATGAAAAAGAAGGTTTTGAAAAGAATATAAAAGATTCTAACCCAATTACCAAGAACACAGATTAACGCTCTAGCCAAATGAGTTATGAATGTAACACTTGTTTTGAAGAAGTATATATATATATATTTTAACCGAGAACAATAATAAGAGACTCTAAACAAAAAAAGAAATTTTTCCTAATCTAAGCAACAAAATAGACCGTTAGTTGTCCAAACACGAACAATCCCCGGCAACGACGCCAAAAACTTGGTACACGAATTGTGAATCACACTTTTCACAACTCGTACCACTGACCAGCAAGTGCACTGGGTCGTCCAAGTAATACCTCACGTGAGTAAGGGTCGAATCCCACGGAGATTGTTGGTTTGAAGCAATCTATGGTTATCTTGTAAATCTTAGTCAGGAAGTCAATTATGTTTATCAGTTGAATTGCAAATAAACAAGAGAGCATAAATTAAAGGTTACTTGTTATGCAGTAATGGAGAATGTGTTGGAGTTTTGGAGATGCTTTGTCTTCTGAATCTCTGCTTTCCTCTGTCTTCTGATTCACGCACGCACGTCCCCCTATGGCAAGCTGTGTGTAGGTGGATCACCGTTGTCAATGGCTACCATCCATCCTTCCAGTGAAAAGATTCCCAATGCGCTGTTACCGCACGGCTAATCATCTGTAGGTTCTCAATCATGCCGGAATAGGATCTGCTATCCTTTTGCGTCTGTCACTACGCCCAGCACTCGTGAGTTTGAGGTTCGTCACAGTCACTCAATCATTGAATCCTACTCGGAATACCACAGACAAGGTTTAGACTTTCCGGATTCTCTTGAATGCCGCCATCAGTTCTAGCTTATACCACGAAGATTCTGATTAAGAGATCTAAGAGATACTCATTCAATCGGATATAGAACGGAGGTGGTTGTCAGGCACACGTTCATGGTTTGAGGAAGGTGATGAGTGTCACGGATCATCACCTTCATCACAATTAAGCGCGAATGAACATCTTAGATAGGAACAAGCGTGTTTGAATAGAAAACAGAAATACTTGCATTAATTCATCGAGACACAGCAAAGCTCCTCACCCCCAACAATGGAGTTTAGAGACTCATGCCGTCAAAGAGTACAAAGTTCAGATCTAAAATGTCATGAGATGCCAAATAAGTCTCTAAAAGTTGTTTTAAATACTAAACTAGTAGCCTAGGTTTACAAAAAATGAGTAAATTATGATGGATGATGCAGAGATCCACTTCTGGGGCCCACTTGGTGTGTGCTGGGGCTGAGATTTAAGCAATTCACGTGCAGAGGCCATTTGTGGAGTTGAACGCCAGTTTTTGTGCCAGTTTGGGCGTTCAACTCCAGCTTTTGATCCTTTTCTGGCGCTGGACGCCAGAATTGGGCAGAGAACTGGCGTTGAACACCAGTTTACGTCGTCTATCCTTGTGAAAAGTTTGGACTATTATATATTGCTGGAAAGCCCTGAATGTCTATTTTCCAACACAATTAGAAGCATACCATTTCGAGTTCTGTAGCTCCAGAAAATCCACTTTGAGTGCAGGGAGGTCAGAATCCAACAGCACCAGCAGTCCTTTTTCAGCATGAATCAGATTTTTGCTCAGCTCCTTCAATTTCAGCCAGAAAAATACCTGAAATTACATAAAAATACACAACTCATAGTAAAGTTCAGAAATATGAATTTTTCCTAAAAACTAATGAAAATAGACTAAAAACTAACTAGAACATACTCAAAACTATATGAAATTAACCCCAAAAAGCGTATAAAATATCCGCTTATCAAGTGCTCTTGATGTTCCACCCTTAGTTGTCCCATATTGGAACTCAATTCTCCTAGGGAGGTGTTGATTTGCTCCCAATAGTTTTGTGGAGGAAAATGCATTTGAGGCATCTCCGGGATCTCATGGTGATGAGCTTCATACGCCTCTTGAGCTCCATGAATGGGCTCTCTTGCTTGCTCCATCTTTTTCTTGGTGATGGGCTTGTCCTCTTTAATGAGGATATCTCCCTCTATGTCAATGCCAGCTGAATTGCATAGGTGGCAGATGAGGTGAGGAAAGGCTAACCTTGCCATAGTAGAGGACTTGTCCGCCACTTTGTAGAGTTCTTGAGGTATAATCTCATGAACTTCCACCTCTTCTCCAATCATGATGCTATGGATCATGATGGCCCGGTCTATAGTAACTTCAGACCGGTTGCTAGTGGGAATGATTGAGCATTGAATGAACTCTAACCACCCTCTAGCTACAGGCTTAAGGTCCAGTCTTCTTAGTTGAACCGATTTGCCTTTTGAGTCAATCTTCCATTGAGCTCCTTCTACACATATGTCCATGAGGACTTGGTCCAACCTTTGATCAAAGTTGACTCTCCTTGTGTAGGGGCGTGCGTTCTCTTCCATGTATGGCAAGTTGAACGCCAACCTCACATTTTCCGGACTAAAATCTAAGTATTTCCCCCGAACCAT
>NC_029785.2:112677107-112705055 GCF_000816755.2 Arachis ipaensis | reverse complement strand
GGTTTGGGTGGGAAATTGATTTTGAATTTTGAAGGTAGGTGGAGTTTATGAGGTAGGTTTATGGGGAAGAGTGGATGGATGTGAGTGGTGAAGAGGTGATGGGGAAGAGGGATTGAGGTGATTGGTGAAGAGTTTTGGGGAAGAGTGTTTATGGGATTGTGTGAAAGAGGGGTGAGAAGAAGTGAGTGGAGGTAGGTGGAGATCCTGTGGGGTCCACAGATCCTGAGGTGTTCAAGGAATTACAACCTTGCACCAAATTAGGCATGTAAAATGCCCTTGCACACAACTCTGGGCGTTCAGCGCCAGGTTGGTGCCTATTTTGGGCGTTCAACGCCCATTTACTGGCCATTTCTGGCGTTGAACGCCAGAACCATGCTTGTTCTGGGCGTTCAGTGCCAGCTCCTCTCCAGGGTGCATTTCTGGCGTTCAGCACCCAGATGATGCCCATTTTGGGCGTTCAGCGGCCAGACACTGCCCATTTTGGGCGTTCAGCGCCAGAACCATGCTCTGTTCTGGCGTTGAACGCCAGGCAGATGCTTCCTCCAGGATGTGATTTTTCTTCTGCTGTTTTTGATTCCGTTTTCAATTTCTATATTTATTTTGTGACTCCACATGATCATGATCCTATAAAGACATATAACTAAGAAAATTATTGTTAGATAAATAAAAATTGGGTTGCCTCCCAACATGCGCTTCTTTAATGTCAATAGCTTGACAGTGGGCTCTCATGGAGCCTCACAGATGTTCAGAGCATTGTTGAGACTCTCCAACACCAAACTTAGAGTTTGGATATGGGAGTTCAACACCAAACTTAGAGTTTGCTTGTGGCCTCCCAACACCAAACTTAGAGTTTGACTGTGGGGGCTTTGTTTGACTCTGCTTTGAGAGAAGCTTTTTCTGCTTCCTTTCCATGGATGCAGAGAAAGATCCTTGAGTTGTAAACACAAGGTTGTCCTTATTCAATTAAAGGATTAATTCTCCTCTGTCCACATCAATCACAGCTCTTGCTGTGGCTAGGAAAGGTCTTCCTAGGATGATGGATTCATCCTCTTCCTTTCCAGTATCCAGGACTATGAAATCAGCAGGGATGTAAAGGCCTTTAACCTTTACTAACACGTCCTCTACTTGTCCATAAGCCTATTTTCTTGAATTGTCTGCCATCTCTAATGAGATTTTAGCAGCTTGCACCCCATAGATTCCCAGTTTCTCTATTACAAAGAGGGGCATGAGGTTTATCCCTGAACCAAGATCACACAGACACTTAAAGATCATGGTGCCTATGGTACAAGGTATTATGAACTTTCCAGGATCCTGTCTCTTCTGAGGTAATGTCAGTTGATCCAGATCACTTAGTTCATTGGTGAACAAGGGAGGTTCATCTTCCCAAGTTTCAATGCCAAATAATTTGGCATTCAGCTTCATGATTGCACCAAGGAACTTGGCAGCTTGCTCTTTAGTAACATCTTCATTCTCTTCAGAAGAGGAATACTCATCAAAGCTCATGAATGGCATAAGGAGGTTCAATGGAATCTCTATGGTCTCTAGATGAGCCTCAGAGTCCTTTGGTTCCTCAGAGGGAAGCTCCTTATTGATCACTGGACGTCCCAGGAGGTCTTCCTCCTTGGGATTCACGTCCTCTCCTTCCCTTACAGGTTCGGCCATGGTGCTTATGTCAATGGCCTTGCACTCTCCTTTTGGATTCTCTTCTGTATTGCTTGGGAGAGTACTAGGAGGGATGTTAGTGATCCTTTTGCTCAGCTGGCCCACTTGTGCTTCCAAATTTCTAATAGACGACCTTGTTTTATTCATGAAACTCACAGTGGCCTTAGATAGATCAGAGACTAAGTTTGCTAAATTAGAAGTATTTTGTTCAGAGTTCTCTGTCTGTTGCTGAGTGGATGATGGAAAAGGTTTATTATTGTTAAACCTATCTCTTCCACCATTATTAAAGCCTTGTTGAGGCCTTTGATCCTTCCATGAGAGATTTGGATGATTTCTCCAGGATGGATTATAGGTGTTTCCATAAGGTTCACCTAAGTAATTCACCTCTGCTATTGCAGGGTTTTCAGGATCATAAGCTTCTTCTGCATAAGAAGCCTCTTGAGTACTGTTGGATGCAGCTTGCATTCCATTCAGACTCTGAGAAATCATATTGACTTGCTGAGTCAATATTTTGTTCTGAGCCAATATGGCATTCAGAGTATCAACTTCAAGAACTCCCTTCTTCATAGGTGTCCCATTACTCACAGGATTCCTCTCAGAAGTGTACATGAACTGGTTATTAGCAACCATGTCAATGAGTTCTTGAGCTTCTGCAGGCGTTTTCTTTAGGTGAATGGATCCACCTGCAGAAGTGTCCAATGACATCTTTGATAGCTAAGATAAACCATCATAGAATATATCCAGGATGGTCCATTCTGAAAGCATGTCAAAAGGACACTTTTTGGTCAGCTGCTTGTATCTTTCCCAAGCTTCATAGAGGGATTCACCATATTTTTGTTTGAAGGTTTGAACATCCACTCTAAGCTTGCTCAGCTTTTGAGGAGGAAAGAACTTGGCTAAGAAAGCCGTGACCAGCTTATCCCAAGAGTTCAGGCTGTCTTTGGGTTGAGAGTCCAACCACACTCTAGCTCTGTCTCTTACAGCAAAAGGGAAAAGCATGAGCCTGTAGACTTCAGGATCTACTCCATTAGTCTTAACAGTATCACAGATCTGCAAGAATTTAGTTAAGAACTGAAAAGGATCTTCAGATGGAAGTCCATGAAACTTGCAGTTCTGCTGCATCAGAGAAACTAGCTGAGGTTTCAGCTTAAAATTGTTTACTCCAATGGTAGGAATGGAGATGCTTCTTCCATGTAAATTGGAATTAGGTGCAGTAAAGTCACCAAGCATTCTCCTTGCATTATTGTTGTTGGGTTCGGCTGCCATCTCATTTACTTGTTCAAAATTTTCAATAAGGTTGTCTCTGGATTGTTGTAATTTAGCTTCTCTTAGTTTCCTCTTCAGAGTCCTTTCAGGTTCTAGATCAGCTTCAACAAGAATGCCTTTTTCCTTGTTCCTGCTCATAAGAAAGAGAAGAGAACAAGAAAAGAAGAGGAATCCTCTATGTCACAGTAAAGAGGTTCCTTATTGTTAGTAGAAGAAAAGAAGAAGAGAAAAATCTGAATTCAGAAAGAGAGAGAGAGAGAGGGTTCGGATTTTTGGTGGGTGAGGGAGAGATGTTAGTAGATGAATAAATAAATAGAATAAGATGAGAGAGGGAAAATTTCGAAAATAATTTTTGAAAAAGAGTTAGTGATTTTCGAAAATAATTTTCGAAAAAGGTTAGTGATTTTTTCGAAAATTAAAATAAAAAATTAAAACAATTAGTTAATTAAAAAGAATTTTTGAAAAAGAGGGAAGATATTTTCGAAAATTAGAGAGAGAGAGTTAGTTAGGTAGTTTTGAAAAAGGTAAGAAACAAACAAAAAGTTAGTTAGTTAGTTGAAACAATTTTGAAGAGATAAGAAGTTAGGAAGTTAGAAAAGATATTTTGCAGTCACTTTTTTTGAAAAAGGTAAGATAAGAAGATATTTTTGAAAAGATATGATAGAAATTAGTTTTTGAAAAAGATTTGATTTTTAAAATCTCAATTAATAACTTGATTCACAAGAAATCACAAGATATAATTCTAGAACTTAAAGTTTGAATCTTTCTTAACAAGTAAGTATCAAACTTGAAATTTTTGAATCAAAACATTAATTGATGATGTTATTTTCGAAAATATGATGTAAAATTAAGAAAAAGATTTTTGAAAAATATTTTTGAAATTTTCAAAAATAACTAAGAAAAATGAAAAAGATTTGATTTTTAAATTGAAAATTTGATTTGACTCATGAAAACAACTAGATTTTAAAATTTTTTTAAAAAGTCAAATCTAATTTTCGAAATTTTAAGAGAGAAAAAGGAAAAGATATTTTTTTGATTTTTGAATTTTTATGATGAGAGAGAAAAACAAGAAAAATGATGCAATGCATAAAAGTTATGGATCAAAACAATGAATGCATGCAAGAATGCTATGAATGTCAAGATGAACACCAAGAACACTATGAAGATCATGATGAACATCAAGAACACATTTTTGAAAAATTTTTAATGCAAAGAAAACATGCAAGACACCAAACTTAGAATTCTTTAATGCTTAGACATAAAGAATTCAGGAATGCATATGAAAAACAAGAAAAGACACAAAACATGCAAATGCAAAGATCAAACAAGAAGACTTACCAAGAACAACTTGAAGATCATGAAGAACACTATGAATGTATGAATTTTTTTCGAAAAAATGCAAGATGAACATGCAATTGACACAAAACTTATAACATGACTCAAGACTCAAACAAGAAACACAAAAAATATTTTTGATTTTTATGATTTTATGATTTTTTTGTATTTTCTTTTAATTTTTTCGAAAATATTTGGGAAAAAGGAAGCAATGAATTCATAGTCCTCAATCAAAATCCTGGGAATTGGACATGGCTTAATAGCCAGCCAAGCTAAAACATGTTATATGAAACACTAGAATTCATTCTTAAAAATTTTGAAGAAAAATGTATTTTTGAAAACATTTTTTTTTCGAAAACAAAAGAAAAATTTTTTTGAAAGATTTTTGAAAAATTTTTGAAAACAAAACAAAAAAAAAATTACCTAATCTGAGCAACAAGATGAACCGTCAGTTGTCCAAACTCGAACAATCCCCGGCAACGGCGCCAAAAACTTGGTGCGCAGAAATTGTGACTACACTTTGATTATGTAAAATTCATCGCTCTTTCTTTCCCTGGTAATGGCGCCAAAAACATGATGCCAATACCATGGTTCACAACTTCGCACAACTAACCAGCAAGTGCACTGGGTAATGGCCAGCCCCTCTGATCTAAGAACCAGGCGTCCAAAGATGTCTAATACAATAGTAAAAGGTCCTATTTATAATAAACTAGTCACTAGGGTTTACAGAAATAAGTAATTGATGCATAAATCCACTTTCGGGGCCCACTAGGTGTGTGCTTGGGCTGAGCTTGAGTGTTGCACGTGTAGAGGTCCTTCTTGGAGTTGAACGCCAGCATTTGTGCCAGTTTGGGCGTTCAACTCTGGTTTTGGATCCTTTTCTGGCGCTGGACGCCAGAATTGGGCAGAGAGCTGGCGTTGAACACCAGTTTGCGTCGTCTATTCTTGGCCAAAGTATGGACTATTATATAATGCTGGAAAGCCCTGGATGTCTACTTTCCAACGCAATTGGAAGCGCACCATTTTGAGTTCTGTAGCTCCAGAAAATTCATTTTGAGTGCAGGGAGGTCAGAATCCAACAGCATCAGCAGTCCTTCTTCAACCTCTGAATCTGATTTTTGCTCAAGTCCCTCAATTTCAGCCAGAAAATACCTAAAATCACAGAAAAACACACAAACTCATAGTAAAGTCCAGAAATGTGAATTTAACATAAAAACTAATGAAAACATCCCTAAAGGTAATTAGATCCTACTAAAAACATACTAAAAACAATGCCAAAAAGCGTATAAATTATCCGCTCATCATGGACCAAGCTAAGGTAGAGGTAATTGAAAAATTACCACCACCTGCCAATATTAAGGGAATCAGAAGCTTTCTGGGGCATGCAGGATTCTATAGGAGGTTTATAAAGGATTTTTCAAAAATTGCAAAACCTCTGAGCAATCTTCTAGCTGCTGATATGCCATTTGTCTTTGACACGGAGTATCTGCAGGCATTTGAAACTCTGAAAGCTAAGCTGGTGACAGCACCAGTTATCTCTGCACCAGACTAGACATTACCATTTGAACTGATGTGTGATGCCAGTGAGCATGCCATTGGTGCAGTATTGGGACAGAGGCACAACAAGCTTCTGCACGTTATTTACTATGCTAGCCGTGTTTTGAATGACACACAGAAGAATTATACAACCACAGAAAAAGAGTTACTTACAGTGGTTTATGCCATTGACAAGTTCATATCTTATTTAGTAGGATCAAAAGTGATTGCGTACACTGACCATGCTGCTCTAAAATATCTCCTCACAAAGCAGGATTCAAAACCCAGACTCATAAGATGGGTGTTGCTTCTGCAAGAGTTTGATATAGAAATAAGAGACAGAAAAGGGATAGAGAACCAAGTAGAATATCACTTATCCAGAATAGAACCAGTAGCAGGAGCGTCCCTCCCTCCTACTGAGATCTCTGAAACCTTCCCGGATGAGCAACTCTTTGCCATTCAGGAAGTACCATGGTTTCCAGACATTGCAAACTATAAAGCTGTGAGGTTCATACCCAAAGAGTACAGCAAGGTGCAAACGAAAAAATTGATTTTTGATGCAAAATACTACTTGTGGGATGAACCATATCTCTATAAGAGGTGTGCAGATGGTATGATCTGTAGATGTGTACCTAGAGAAGAGGCACAGAAAATCCTATGGCATTGCCATGGATCACAATATAGAGGACATTTCGGAGGTGAGCAAACAGCCACCAAGGTTCTCCAGTGTGGCTTCTACTGGCCTACTCTCTACAGAGACTCCCGAGAGTTTGTATGTAACTGTGACAGCTGCCAAAGAGCTGGTAATCTGCCTCACGGTTATGCCATGCCTCAACAAGGGATCTTAGAGATTAAGTTATTTGATGTATGGGGTATTGACTTCATGAGGCCTTTCCCACCGTCATACTCAAACACTTATATTCTGGTGGCAGTAGACTATGTATCTAAATGGGTAGAGGCAATTACAACACTCACTAATGATACTAAGATAGTGCTGAAGTTCCTCCAGAAGCATATCTTCAACAGGTTCGGTGTCCCTAGGATACTGATCAGCGATGGAGGCACTCATTTCTGCAATAAACAGCTTGACTCTGCTCTGGCTCGATATGGAATTAACCATAAAGTGGCGACTCCATATCATCCATAGACAAATGGGCAGGCTGAAGTCTCAAATAGAGAACTAAAACAAATCCTGGAGCGGACTGTAAATGCCTGTAGAAAGGATTGGGCAAGAGGTCTGGATGATGCTCTGTGGGCATACAGAACAGCATTCAAGACTCCTATAGGAACCTCTCCATACCAGCTTGTGTATGGAAAAGCCTGTTATCTGCCAGTGGAACTGGAACACAATTCCTATTGGGTAACTAGGTTCCTAAACCTTGATACTAAGGTAGCTGGAGAGAGGAGATTACACCAGTTGAATGAGTTGGAAGAATTCAGACTCAATGCTTTTGAAAATGCAAAAATTTATAAGGAGAAAGCAAAAATATGGCATGACAAAAGGCTGTCATCTAGAGTCTTTGAGACAGGGCAGAAGGTCCTGCTATTTAACTCTAGGCTCAGATTGTTCCCCGGGAAATTGAAATCCCGGTGGAGGGGCCCATATGTGATTACAAGTGTGTCACCATATGGCTATGTAGAACTTCAAGATATTAATTCTGACAAAAAGTTCATTGTTAATGGACAAAGAATCAAACATTATCTTGAGGGCAATATTGAGCAAGAATGCTCAAAGCTGAGACTAAGTTAAAAGCTCAGTAAAAGTCCAGCTAAAGACAGTAAAGAAGCGCTTGCTGGGAGGCAACCCAGCCATTATCAATAATTAGATGTTTGTAACAGTTAGATAAGTCTTTTTAATTTTGTTTTCCTTGTTAATTAATATATTTTCAGTGAAAAAGTCAGGAAAATTGAGGTTCAGGACATAAAATAGAGAAATCACAGAGGAAAGGAGCTCACTGGCGTCAAAACACCAGTAAAGAGACAATCTGGGCGTTAAACGCCAGAATGGCTACCATTCTGGGTGTTTAACGCCAGTAAAGGTATCATTCTGGGCGTTAAACACCAGAATAGGCAGCATTCTGGGCGTTCAGAAAAACGCCCAGTGAAAAAGGATTTCTGGCGTTTAACGCCAGCCAGGGTACCTGGCTAGGCGTTAAACGCCCAAAATGGCCACCAGATGGGCGTTTAACGCCAGAACAGATAGGGGAGACGTAATTTCGTTTTCAATTCAAATTTTTTCAAATTTTCTTGTTTTAATTCAAAATTTTCTGCATCTAAACATTACAAACATTGAATTTCTAACTTCCATTAACAAAAATTCATAATCTTATAAATTCCTTTTAATTCTCCTTCAAATTCTTTTCAAATCTTTTCCAAAAACTCATTTATCTTTCCAATTTCTTTTCAAATCTTTTCAATTCATTCATATTATCTTTTATTTCTTAGATGCATAAACAAAAATTCAGATTTAACTTCCTCATATCTTCTTCATATCTCTTAAATTTTGAAAACAATCTTCTCTTTTGCGTATCATGTTTATCTTGTATCAATCATATCTTTCAATCATATCTTTTTCTAAAATTTCGAACCAATACCATCCCTCCCCTCTTTTATACATTCGGCCATCACCCCTCCTCCATCATTCGAATCATTCTCTCCATCTACTCATCTTCTTTCTTTGCTTTTGCTTGAGGACAAGTAAACCTCTAAGTTTGGTGTGATTTTTCGTGATCACTAACCAAGATCATGGCCCCTAAAGGAAAACAACCCACTCAAAGAGGTAAGAAAGAAAATAATCCAAAACCACAATGGATGCATGAGAGGTTCTGCACCAAAGAACATGCAGATCATTACTTCAAAATAGTGTGCAGAAGATCAGTGATCCTGGAAGTCAAGTTCGATATGAAAGAAGACGAATATCCAGAGATCTAAGAGCAGATTCGAAACAGAGGCTGGGAAATCCTAGCTAATTCTGAGATGAATGTGGGAAGAAACATGGTCCAGGAATTTTATGCAAATTTGTGGCTGACAGATAAGCAAAGAATGGAGGGAACTGCCTTCCACACTTTCCGAACCATGGTCAGAGGGAGAATTATCTACTTCCATCTTGACAAAGTGAGAGAAGTCCTCAAACTTCCTCAACTGCAAGATGATCCAGAATCTTTTAACAGGAGAATGGCTAAAGATAAAAAGTTGGATCAAGTTCTAGAGGACATATGCCTCCTTGGAACCAAGTGGATAACCAATTCAAAAGGTATCCCAAACCAACTGAAGAGAGGAGACCTCAAGCCAGTTGCTAGAGGCTGGCTGGATTTCATTGGGCGATCCATACTTCCCGCCAGTAACCGCTCCGAAGTCATTGTCAAAAGAGCAGTGATGATCCACTGTATTATGCTGGGAAAAGAAGTGGAGGTTCATAAATTAATTCCTTGTGAAATTTACACAATTGCAAACAAGGAATCCACTGAGGCCAAATTGGCCTACCCAAGCTTGATTAGTCTGCTATGCAAAGATGCGGGGGTATAGATGGGTGTGGATGAATTTATCCCAGTTGAACGCCCAATCACCAAAAAAGTGATGGATGGATCTCAAATTCAAGATAACCCCACCAAGAGGAGGGCGCATGAATTTCTTCCAGAAATTCCTCAATTTGACTATTGGGCTCGCTTAGAAGCATCTGTCACCAAGCTGCAAGAAGCTGTGAATCAACTCAAAGAGGAGCAACAGAATCAAAACAGCATGCTTTGCAAACTGCTCATAGAACAAGAGAAACAAGGGCGTGAGATACAGGAGCTAAAGCGCCAGAAGTTATCCCTTGAAGAGCCAGGCGTCCCACAAATTGAAGGAGCACTATCCTCTCCCAATGCAGGCTGTTGAGTCCTAACTTTGTGATAACTTTTGTTATTAGAGATCTATTTTAAGAGTTACATGAGCATTAGTATTAGAGTCATTTATTTTTATGTGTTTAATTTCCTTTCTTTTATTATTATTTGTCTACTTTTATGCTTATTTCATGTCTTATTTTTATTTCATGATCAATAAAGTTTAGAGTCTATATCTTAAAGCTATGAATGTCCTATGAATCCTTCACCTTTCTTAAATGAAAATGTTTTTAATTGCAAAAGAACAAGAAGTACATGGATTTTGAAATTTATCTTGAAATTAGTTTAATTATTTTGATGTGGTGGCAATACTTTTTGTTTTCTGAATGAATGCTTGAACAGTGCATATTTTTTATAGTGGAATTTATGAATGTTAAAATTGTTGGCTCTTGAAAGAATAATGAAAAAGGAGACATGCTATTGATAATCTAAAAAAATCATAAAATTGATTCTTGAAGCAAGAAAAAGCAGTGAAAAAAAAAGAGAAAAAGCAAGTAGAAAAAGCCAATAACCCTTTAAACTAAAAGGCAAGGGTAAAAAGGATCCAAGGCTTTGAGCATTAATGGATAGGAGGTCCCAAAGGAATAAAATCCTGGCCTAAGCGGCTAAATCAAGCTGTCCCTAACCATGTGCTTGTGGCGTGAAGGTGTCAAGCGAAAAGCTTGAGACTGAGCGGTTATAGTCGTGGTCCAAAGCAAAAAAAGTATGCTTAAGAGCTCTGGACACCTCTAACTGGGGACTCTAGCAAAGCTGAGTCATAATCTGAAAAGGTTCACCCAGTTATGTGTCTGTGGCAGTTATGTATCCGGTGGTAATACTGGAAAACAAAATGCTTAGGGTCACGGCCAAGACTCATAAAGTAGCTGTGTTCAAGAATCAACATACTGAACTAGGAGCATCAATAACACTATCTGAATTCTGAGTTCCTATAGATGCCAATCATTCTGAATTTCACAGGATAAAGTGAGATGCCAAAACTGTTCAGAAGCAAAAAGCCACTAGTCCCGCTCATCTAATTAAGATTAATCTTCATTGATGTTTTTGAAATTTATTGTATATTCTCTTCTTTTTATCCTATTTTGTTTTTAGTTGCTTGGGGACAGCAACAATTTAAGTTTGGTGTTGTGATGAGCGGATAATTTATACCCTTTTTGGCATTGTTTTTACATAGTTTTTAGTATGTTTTAGTTACTTTTTATTATACTTTTATTAGTTTTTATTCAAAAATCACATTTCTGGACTTTACTATGATTTTATGTATTTTTCTGTGATTTCAGGTATTTTCTGGCTGAAATTGAGGGACCTGACCAAAAATCTGATTCAGAGGCTGAAAAATGACTGCAGATGCTGTTGGATTCTGACCTCCCTGCATTTGAACTGGAGTTTCTGGAGCTATAGAATCTCAATTGGCACGCTCTTAATTGCGTTGGAAAGTAGACATCCTGGCTTTCCAACAATATATAATAGTCCATACTTTACCCGAGATTTGTTAGCCTAAACTGGCGTTCAAAGTCAGCCTAAAAGTTCTGGCGTAAAACGCGCAAACTGGCACCAAAGCTGGCGTTTAACTCCAGGAATAGCCTAAGCACGAAAAATCTTCAATGCTCAGCCCTAGCACACACCAAGTGGGCCTCGAAAGTGGATTTCTGCACTATCTGCACTTAGTTACCCATTTTCTGTAACCCTAGGTTACTAGTTTAATATAAAAACTACTTTTAGAGATTCATTTAGCAACCTATGACATTTTTTACATTTCATATTGTACCTTAGACGGCATGTGTCTCTAAACACCATAGGTGGGCGTGAGGAGCTCTGCTGTGTTTCAATGGATTAACGCAATTACTACTATTTTCTATTCAATCACGCTCGATTCTATTCTCAGATACTCACTCGTACTTCAATATGGAGAATATGATGATCTGTGACACTCATCATTATCCTCAACCCTATGAACGCATGTCTGACAACCACTCCATTCTTTCTGAGCTCAACGTAGTCATTGAGCGATAGCTTGAGTGCGTATCTCTTGGGTTTCTAATCCACGGACCGAGTCCGGAGGTTAGAACCTTCGTGGTATAGGCTAGAATCATTGGCAGCATTCCTGAGATCCGGAAAGTCTAAACCTTGTCTATGGTATTCCGAGTAGGATCTGGAAGGGGATGACTGTGACGAGCTTCAAACTCACGAATGTTGGGCGCAGTGACAGTGTGCAAAAGGATAATGGTCCTATTCCGACGCTAGTGAGAATCGATAGATGATTAGCCATGCGGTGACAGTGCTTGGTATTTTTCATCCGAGAGGATCATACAGCCTGCTATGGAAGGATCCCATGCGTGTTTGGAGAAGAAGACAGTAGGAAAGCAGAGATTCAGATGACAGAGCATCTCCAGAACCTCAGCCTGTTTCTCATTACTGAATCACAAGTACTGTTTATTTTATGTTATTTATTTTTCGTAAATATAATCACTCTTATCATTAATCTCCTGACTAAGATTTACAAAATAACCATAGCTTGCTTCAAGCTGACAATCTCCGTGGGATCGACCCTTACTCACGTAAGGTATTACTTGGACGACCCAGTGCACTTGCTGGTTAGTTGTGCGGAATTGTGAAAAGTGTAAACACAATTTTGTGCACCAGAGAGAAAGAGAGGTGCGGTAGTGGGGATCCTATGGGGTCCACAGATCCTGAGGTGTCAAGGAATTCTGGTCCCTACACCTTTCTGGCGTTTAAACGCCCTCTGTGTGCCATTTCTGGCGTTTAACGCCATCTCTGCTACCTTTTCTGGAGTTAAACGCCAGGCTGATGCCCTTTTCTGGCATTTAATGCCAACCAGACACCCTTTTCTGGCTTTAAACGCCAATCCGTCTGTCAATTCTGGCGTTAAACGCCAGTCTGTCTGCTAATTCTGGAATTTAACACCCAGAATGCTGCCAGACTGGCCGTTAAACGCCCATTCTGCTATCCTTACTGGCGTTTAAACGCCAGTAAGCCTATCTTCCAGGGTGTGCTATTTTTGATGCTGTTTTTTATTCCGCTTTAATTTTGCAGCTGTTTTTGTGACTCCACATGATCATCTACCTAAAGACAACATAACATGACAATGGAAAACAAATGTCTATAAAGATAAATATAACATTGGGTTGCTTCCCAATAAGCGCTTCTTTAATGTTAACAGCTTGACAGTGAGCTCTTAGAGAGCTTCACAGAGACTCAGAGCTTAATGGTCGCCTCCCAACACCAAACTTAGAAGTTGAGTGTGGGGGCTCTGTTTGACTCTGTATTGAGAGAAGCTTTTCATGCTTTCTTTCCATGGTTACAGAAGAAGATCCTTGAGCCTTAAACACAAGGTAGTCCTCATTCAATTGAAGGACTAACTCTCCTCTATCCACATCAATCGCAGCTCTTGCTGTAGCTAGGAAGGGTCTTCTAAGGATAATGGATTCATCCTCATCCTTCCCTGTGTCTAGGATTATGAAATCAGCAGGGATGTACAGGCCTTCAACCTTCACTAAGACATCCTCTACAAGTCCATAAGCCTGTTTCATTGATCTGTCTGCCATCTCTAGTGAGATTCTTGCAGCTAGCTTGGCATTCAGCTTCATGATTGCTCCTAGATACCGAGCAACTTGCTCTTCAACAATATATTCATCCTCTTCAGAGGAAGAATACTCGTCAGAGCTCATGAATGGCAATAGTAAGTTCAGTGGAATTCCTATGGTCTCTGTATGAGCCTCAGATTCCTTTGGTTCCTCATTAGGGAACTCCTTAGTGGTCAGTGGACGTCCATTAAGGTCTTCCTTACTGGAAATCACTGCCTCTTCCTCCTCTATAGGTTAGGCCACTTTGGGTATATTGATGGCCTTGCACTCTCTCTTTGGATTCTCTTCTGTATTGCTTGGGAGAGTACTAGGGGGGATTTCAGTAACTCTTTTACTCAGCTGACCCACTTGTGCCTCTAAATTTCTGATGGAGGACCTTGTTTCAGTCATTAAACTGAGAGTGGTCTTAGATAGATCAGAGACTATGGTTGCTAAGTCAGAGAGGCTCTGCTTAGAATTCTCTGTCTGTTGCTAAGAAGACGATGGAAAAGGCTTGCTATTGCCAAACTTATTTCTCCCGCCATTATTATTATTAAAGCCTTGATTAGGCTTCTGCTGATCCTTCCATGAGAAATTAGGATGATTCCTCCATGAAGGATTGTAAGTGTTTCCATAGGATTCTCCCATGTAATCCACCTCTTCCATTGCAGGATTCTCCGGGTCATAAGCTTCTCCTTCAGAGGGAGCTTCTTTAGTACTGCCGGATGCAGCTTGCATTCCAGTCAGATTTTGAGAAATCAGCTTGACTTGCTGACTCAATATTTTATTCTAAGCCAATATGGCATTCAGGGTATCAATCTCAAGAACTCCTTTCTTCTGAGTCATCCCATTATTCACAGGATTTCTTTCAGAAGTGTACATGAACTGGCTATTTGCAACCATCTCAATGAGTTCCTGGGCTTCTGTAGGGGTTTTCTTCAGATGAAGAGATCCACCAGCAGAGTGGTCCAATGACATCTTGGACAATTCAGACAGACCATCATAGAATATACATAAGATGCTCCATTCTGAAAGCATGTCAGAAGGACACCTTCTGATCAATTGCTTGTATCTTTCCCAATCTTCATAGATGGATTCACCTTCCTTCTATCTGAAGGTTTGGACTTCCACTCTAAGCTTGCTCTTCTTTTGAGGTGGAAAGAATTTGGCCAAGAAAGCATTGACCAACTTTTCCCAAGAGTTCAGGCTTTCTTTAGGTTGTGAGTCCAACTATATCCTAGCTCTGTCTCTTACAGCAAAGGGGAAAAGCATAAGTCTGTAGACCTCGGGATCAACCCCATTGGTCTTAACAGTGTCACAGATTTGCAAGAATTCAGCTAAGAATTGATGAGGGTCTTCAAATGGAAGTCCATGAAACTTGTAATTCTGCTGCATTAGAGAAACTAATTGAGGCTTAAGCTCAAAGTTGTTTGCTCCAATTGCAAGAATTGAGATGCTTCTTCCATAGAAGTCGGAAGTTGGTGTAGTAAATTCACCAAGCATCTTCCTTGCATCTCCACCATTGTTGTTGGGTTCGGCTGCCATGTCTGCTTCTTTTTCAAAAATTTCTGTAAGGTCCTCTCCAGAGTGTTGTGCTTTAGCTTCTCTTAGCTTCCTCTTTAGAGTCCTTTCAGGTTCAGGATCAGCTTCAACAAGAATGTCTTTATCCCTGTTCCTGCTCATTTGAAAAAGAAGAGAACAAAGGGAGAATGTGGATCCTCTATGTCACAGTATAGAGATTCCTTTATGTGAGTATAAGAATAGAAGAATAGAAGAATAAGGTAGAGAGAGAATAAGAAGAATTCGAACACAGAGAGAGGGAGAGGGTTCGAATTATGAGTAAAAGAGAAGTGTTAGTAAATAAATAAAATAAATAGAAAGAGATGAGAGAGAGAGAGAGTATTCGAATATTAATTAAAAGAAAAGAAAAATATTTTTGTTTTTATTTTAATTATAAGTTAGAATTCGAAATTTAAGAAAGGAAATAAAAGTAAAATTAGAATTTAGAACAATTAGTTAATTAAAAAGAATTTTGAAAAAGTGATTAGTTGTTTTCGAAAATGAGAATTGAAAAAGTAGTTAAGTAATTTTCAATTTGCTTTTATTTCTTTTGGGAAAAAGATAAGAAATAGTAAACTTTTTAAAATTAAAACAAACAAGTCAAGTGGTTAATTGAAAATGATTTGAAAATAAATTTTGAAAAGATAGGAAGTTAGAAAAAGATTTTGAAATTAAATTTCGAAAAAGATATGATTGAAATTTATTTTGAAAAAGATTTGAAAAAGAAATTAAAAAGATTTGATTTTTAAAAATAAAGTTGATGACTTGACTAACAATAAACTAAAAGATATGATTCTAAAATTTAAAGATTGAACCTTTCTTAACAGGAAAGTAACAAACTTGAAATTTTTGAATCAAAACATTAATAAGAAGAAAAAGATTTTGAAAATTTATTTAAAAAATTCGAAAATATTAAGAAGAAAAATAAAAAAGATTTGATTTTTGAAAAAGATTTGAAAAGATAGAATTTTTAAATTGAAATTTTGACTTGACTAACAAGAAACAACTAAATTTTAAAATTTTTTTACTAAGTCAATCCAAAATTTCGAAATTTATGAGTAAAATAAGGAAAGATATTATTTTTTATTTTTTTGAATTAATGAAGAAAGAGAAGAACAATAAAATGACACAAAACTAGTCTAAAAAAAATGACACAAAACATAAAAATTTAAGATTGAAACAAATGGAACATACAAGAACACTTGAATGTCAAGATGAACACCAAGAACACTTTGAAGATCATGATGAACAACAAGAACATACTTTTGAAAATTTTTTTAAGAAAAGAAACACATGCAAGACACCAAACTTAAAAATTTTTAAACTTTAGACACTAATAATTCAAAAATACACAAGAAAAAACAAGAAAATACATAAAGCAAGAAAAATTAAAGATCAACAAGAAAAATCATCAAGAACAACTTGAAGATCAAAGAAGAACACAATGCATGAATTTTCGAAAATCTAAGAAAAATTAAAAACATGAAGTTAACACCAAACTTAAAATTTGACACTAGACTCAAACAAGAAACACAAAAACTTTTTTTTGGTTTTATGATTTTATTAAATTTTTTTTTGTATTTTTTTTCGAAAATAAAAATAAAAAGCTTAAACATAAAATAAAATTACCCAATCTAAGCAACAAGATGAACCGTCAGTTGTTCAAACTCGAACAATCCCCGGCAATGGCGCCAAAAACTTGGTGCACGAAATTGTGATCACACTTTTCACAACTCCGCACAACTAACCAGCAAGTGCACTGGGTCGTCCAAGTAATACCTTACGTGAGTAAGGGTCGATCCCACGGAGATTGTCAGCTTGAAGCAAGCTATGGTCATCTTGTAAATCTTAGTCAGGCGGATTCAAATGGTTATGAGGTTTTAATAATTAAAAGATAAATAAAACATAAAATAAAATAAGATACTTATGTAATTCATTGATGGGAATTTCAGATAAGCGTTTGGAGATGCTTTGTTGCTTCTGAACCTCTGCTTTCCTATTGTCTTCATCCAATCATGCGTGCTCCCTTCCATGGCAAGCTGTATGATCCTCTCAGAGAAAATGGTCCAAGTACGGTTTCTACACGGCTAATCAACTGTCATATTTCTCGTCTCAGATGAAAAAAACCAGGCACAGCTACCGCACGACTAATCATCTATCGATTTTCACTTGTGTCGGAATAGGATCTCTCTATCCTTTTGCACACTGTCACTGCACCTAACATTCGCGAGTTTGAAGCTCGTCACAGTCATCCCGTCCCAGATCCTACTCGGAATACCACAGACAAGTTTTAGACTTTCCGGATCTCAGGAATGCTGCCAATTGGTTCTAGCCTATACCACGAAGGTTCTAATCTCATGGACTCGGTCCGTGGATTAGAGACCCAAGAGAATATACTCCGGCTGTCGTTCAATGACTACGTTGAACATCATGTAGACTGCTTGTGGTTGTCAGGCACGCGGATCTTGGCTAAGCGAGTAACGAAGATAGTGGGTGATTGTCATGGGTCACCCTTCATTCTGACTTAACTGAATTAAGTACGAGAGTATATATTGGAGAAGAAGTAAGCGTGAATTGAAAGAGAAACAATAGTACTTGCATTAATTCATGAAGAACAGCAAATCTCCGCACCTTAATCTATGTGTAGAAACTCCACTGTAGAAAATACATAAGAGAAAAAGGTCTAGGCATGGCCGTGTGGTCAGCCTCCCAAATGTAAACAATGGCATAAGCTCCCCGAATACAATAGTAAAAAGTGCTATTTATACTAAACTAGTTACTAAGGATTATAGAAAATAAGTAACTAAGTGCAGATTGTGCAGAAATCCACTTCCGGGGCCCACTTAGTGTGTGCTTGGGCTGAGAATTGAGCTTTATACGTGCATAAGCCTTTTCTAGAGTTAAACGTCAGCTTGGATGCCAGTTTGGGTGTTTAACTTCTGTTCTGGTGCCAGTTCTGGCGTTTTACGCCAGAAAATGGTCTCTGGCTGGTGTTTAGACGCCAGTTTGGGCCATCAAATCTCGAGCAAAGTATGGACTATTATATATTGCTGGAAAGCCCAAGATGTCTACTTTCCAACGCGCCAATTGGGCTTCTGTAACTCCAAAAAATCTACTTCGAGTGCAGGAGGGTCAGAATCCAACAGCATCTGCAGTCTTTCTTAGCCTCTGAATCAGACTTTTGCTCAGGTCCCTCAATTTCATCCAGAAAATATCTAAAATTATAGAAAAATACACAAACTCATAGTAAAGTCCAGAAATTTGATTTTTGCATAAAAACTAATAGAAATATAATAAAAAGTAACTAAAACATACTAAAAACTATGTAAAAACAATGCCAAAAATGGTATAAATTATCCGCTCATCAGAAGACCTTAAGATAGGAATGAACTGAATGAGTTGTTGATTTGAATTATGTATGTGGTATATGAATTATGAATGAAGATGGATTGAGTTGTATATGTTATAGTATGATTTGGTGATTTCAAAATGATGGTAATTATTGATGTGATGAAGTTTGATGAAGTATGTAAATAATGGATTGCAAAATTGAATTGAACAATTAGATGTGAATGATTAAGAAAATGATGTATGGCGGCATGTTGAGGTATGAATGAGTAGTATAGGATCATGTTGAGGAGCATTTGGTACTGTGTTGGTTGTGAAATTGTTGCTTTGGAATTGAGAATTTGAAAAACTAGAGGTTTTTGTAAACTTTGGTAGAAGCTGATTTTTGACCAACTTCAGTGGGCCATAATTTGGCTTCTGAACTCTCAAATTTTGCAAAATTTTTTTAAATGAAAATTAGGTTCGTGAAGTTTACAACATTTGAAGAACGGATCAAAAATGATTTTTAATAAACAAGTTATGCGCGTTCGAGGTTAGGGTGTGAAAAACTGATTTTTCTGAGTTAACAGCTTTTCTAGAAAACCTAACGCATGCGTACACAAAACATGCATGCGTACGTGAGAATACTACACTCGCCTACGCATGAGGTGAATGTGTACGCGAATATGTCAAATTTTCAATTATGCGTACGAGGAAACGTTCATGCGTAAGCGAAAATGCTTTATTTACACTCACGCGTACGCAACTGAGGGCCTGTATATGCAGGGAGCCCCTTCTGTTTCATGAGCTCGTGTAAGCGGATGGTGCTCGTGTACGCAATTTTGGCATTTTAACACTTATGCGTATATGAGAATGGGCCCCTATTTTTTTTTTAAAAGTGTATTTTTTAAGTTTTAAACTATTATTCTAGCTTTCCGAACCTCTTTAATACCAGTTTAAGATCTGTTGGTAACCTTTTTTAAGATTTAGAACAAAGGCGAACATTTTGAATAAGTTAGGTAGAAAATTGAGAAAGAGATTGAGAAGTGAAGGGTTGAATTGTTAAGGCAATAAAGTGATGAATGATACATGATACGTAATTTATAATGATGGTGATAATAATGATGATTAGAGATGGAATGAGATGTGAATTGATGATGATAATGACAATGATAAATGGTGAATTAAAAGTCCAATTTGACTAGTATAATTTGAAATAAATTGTTGACCCTCTGTCATAAGATGTGACAGGGCACTTTAATTCCCCAGTTCCCCCATGGGCATACACATATATATAAATTTAAGGTTGAGGTGTCTCCCCCATGTAAAAAGTTGAGCTTAGAATTTTGTCTCCCACATGGATGAGCTTGGGATTATTCCCATGGATATTGTTGAGATTGGGGATGCAAGTACAGAGGGACAGTCCATGGTTAACTACCAAGACATGTCAGGTTGGCTATATAACCGACAGATGATATCATCAGCCATAGGACATGCATACATCATATGCATTTGTATGTTTTGCTTGAGTGTACATTGTTTTAGTTTGCTTAACTGCTTAACTCTGCATATCCACTACTTGTTCTACTTGCTGTAATTTTACCTCTATCTGTATTTTCTTATTTAATTTGTATGTGTATGCTTCTGAGAGACTCTCTCATGGCAGAGGAGTGATGAGGGTTGTTCCACCAGTGTTTAGGAGGTTGAAGGAGGTAAAGGTGAAGAGATAGGTTAGAACTAGGAATCCCATAGTTAGAGTACCAATCCTTTTGGTTTAGAGTTAATTTTAAGTTTAATTTCTGAGTGTCGAAGTTCTAGGAATGCCTCTGGCTTTCCCATGACCTTTTATATTAACTATGCAGACACATTTACTATACTGAGAACCCCCGGTTCTCATTCCATGCATATTTCTGCTATTTTTTAGATACAGGTCGAGAGGCACCTCACTGAGAATTTTGGAGGCCTTTTTGGAAGTGAAGAACTACACTTTTGGTGCTTTGTATTTCGATTATGTATATAGATTCTCCGCCTTGTATATTTTATATTTTGTCCCTCTCGGAGGTTGATATGGAGAAACAGGAATTTACTTTGTGGTTTGAGTATATATTTTAGGTTGTATATATATATATACACATACTCTGGCCGGCCTTAGCTTCGCAGGTCGAGTCTGGAGCTTGATATTTGTATTTTTAGAACTCTGATTTGTATATATATATTTTAGCTTTCTTACGATCTTGCTTATCTGTTTACGATTATCCTTAGGAGAGTGACGCAATCTTCAGTTTCGATTTTGTTTAGCTTATTCTTCAAGGCTCCTCGTTATGGTTTTCTTTCAACTATATAAGTAAGGTTCTGTATGGTAAGGTGTTACAATAAAAAATCCTAAGATAATAACAAAGTTTGCAGGAGAGGTTGGTGAATTGACTACTGAGCATATCGCTCGATATATGGTCGAATTGGGCAATTTAGCAAATGATGAAAATTTGAAAATGAAATTTTTCCTTGTTCTTTAATGAAGATTGCTTTTACTTGGTTTTTAAATCTCAAGCCTAATTTGATTGTAACTTAGGCATAGTTGGAAAGTGTTTTTAATTCCCAATTTTATAGAGAGGAATTGAATATTCTAATCACTAATTTAATAGCTTTCAAACGTGATGAAAGGGAGTCGATTGATGACTCCATGATTCATTTTAAGAATGCTCGAAGTCAATGTTACGTGTCACTTACCGAAAGTGAAGTAGTAAAAATAGCAACTATGGGGTTAAGTTTTTATATGCGTCAAAAGTTGCTTAATGTGCATATACCTGATTTGGCTCATTTGGCTGAAAGGGTTCGATAGGTAGAAATTCTTCAAAAAGAAAAAAGAAAAGTTTAAAAGTGAGAAATAGTTAAAAGGTAAAACCTTTGCTCAAAAGGAATGGTTCATATGTTAAAATGGAGACCTTGAGTGAGGAGTCTGATGTTGAATTTCTTGAAGTCGATTTGGCTGAGTTGAAAAATGGTCCACCTTATATTTGTTCTTTGCTTAATAAAATTAAAAGTGTTGATAAAGCTAATGATATGAAATATAAGAATGGAAAAAAGTATAGGATATTTCGAAATCAGATAAAATATTTGATGCGTTGCTTAGAGATAAACAATTGGTTTTACCAGAAGGCAAGACATTACTTTCGATAAAAGATTTAAAAGGAAAACTTTATTATAAATTTTATCAAGCAACTAGCCATTTGACTAATAATTATGTCTGTTTCAGGGACTTGATCCAAGAAGTAATTATAGAAGGAAGATTGAAGTGTGATGATAGCAAAAAGGAAATGATAATTTATACTGATCCTTTCTATGCTAGAGCAAATTTTGCTGAGCCTATTTTCTTAGGGATCAACATGGTCGGCTTCACTTATGAATTTGATACTGCTTTGGGAGATTTTGAAACTAATGTTCGATCAATATACCCTGGTGTTGGTGAGGAGCTGTTGGAATTTCTAATACAACAAAAATTAAAGGATCAAGACATTTCTTTGTGCCCTCAATGTAATGTTGTATTTGATGCTGAGCCTACGACACTATTTGAAAAGGAAAGAATGAAAAAGCTCATAAGGAGGAGCAGATTCGTCAGAGGCATTCCCCTTGATGACAAGATGGACAGAGTTCCCACAGCTCTTAGGAAAATTTTGTTCCTCCACTTGATCATTTTCACAAACTTTGGGAGTACAATGGATCAAGAACTGTCAAGAGTTTCACAATTGAGACGCAGAATATAGGCGTAATCCTCAAAGGGGCCATCGATGTTATAATCGAGGACGTTACCCATATCCTCAAGGAAGAACTAAAGGAAATCGAGGTGGAAGATTTGTGCACCAAACAAAGTCAGAAAGACCATCGACCTCAATAGACAAAGGGGTAACTCCTTCTGTTCATACTCAGATTGTTTTTTCGTCTGATGGAGAAACTTATTCGAAAGGGATTTTTTTTTTCCCAATAAAAGGGGAGAAAGGCAAGGCTATTGCAATAGTCCCTATTGATGGTAAAGAAAAAGATGCTGATTTGGATGAAGAGTACTTTGGTGAGGGAGGTGAGGAAATGGTAGGCACTATTTCCATTATACCAACTGAATATTTAGGAAAATATAAAGAAAACTTGAGTGAAGACTATGATGTCGAAGATGAAGAGGTTTTTGCTTTTGTACGTGAAGATGAGGAGTTGGGATGCTTCAAAAAGCCAACTAAGAAGCAAAAACTGCACCTTCGACCTTTACACATCACTGCTTGTATGAGTGGTATATGCATCGATAAAGTGTTGGTCAATGGAGGAGCGACAATTAGCTTGTTGCCAGAAAATATGCTAATCAAAGTAGGAAAATATTTCGATGATTTGATACCCACAAACGTCTCAGTGACTGATTATAGTGGAGTATCGACACCATCAAAAGGTTTGGTAACTCTCCAAGTGCAAGTAGGGTCATCATCTTGGACCACGGTTTTTATGGTGGTTCCTTTGAAGGCATGTTATAATGCCTTACTCGGTCAAGAATGGATCCTTTTTTGGAATGATGAAGGAATGTCTGAAGTAATCAAGGCAGATTCAAACCTTTATGTTGAGCAAATGCATGTTGATTTTAAGGTGTGTAATGATAAGATGAAACCACTTGATATTGACAGGATGCTCAAATATTATGATTGTGAAGGTTGCTTTTAAACTTCAGAAGGACTTAGCGTGAAGCTTCAACACCCAATACTTGATTATACTCCCACTGGCTGGGAGTGATTCGGTTCAACGTGAGAGTTCGATTTCATCTTGTCATGGCTAATGAACAAGATGTATCACACTATTTAGGTTCTTTAAATAATTATCTAAGTAGTTTTGATTCTATAAAAAACATTTCATGTTCTAGAAATGATTCTTCTTATGAGGTCGAGTCGAATAGGGATTTCAATTCAGTTTTTCAATTCCTAGTGTAGCTTCGATTCCTAAAGTCGAGTCTATTTGTGTGTTAGGTACTACATGTATTTTCATTTCTAGTATTAATATTATGGATCAGTCTGATGTTGAAATGTCTAAACGTCTTAGTGTTGTAAATGGTTTGACTGCTAACTCAGTCAATAATAAAGTTTTCTTTGCTTTAGATGATCAAGTTGATTTTACTTTCACTTGCATTTATGATTTGGAGCCTTTAGGTTTTGAGAAAACTTCAGTTGAAGACACTCATATTGAAAAAGGTTTGAATCCTAGGATCCACTTGAAGAAATTAATTTAGGATCAGATAGTGATTACAGACTTATATTTGTAACAATCTTAATGAGTAATTTTGAACGAAGTTCATTAATTTATTGATCGAATAGAAAGCTTGTTTTGCTTGGGATTATGATAAATGCCTAGTCTTGATCGTTCGTTGGTAGAACATAGATTGGCATTGAAGCCATTTTGTCGAACAGTAAAACAATCACCTAGATGATTCACCCCTGAAATTAATCTCAAAATCAAAGAAGAAATTGAAAGGCTAATCAAAGCAAAGTTTATTCGAACTGCTCGCTATGTCGATTGGGTATCGAATATTGTACCAGTAATGAAAAATAATGGAAAGTTTTGTGTTTGTATCGACTTCCGTGATTTAAATAATGCCACTCCTAAAGATGAGTATTTTATGCCTATGATAGACATGTTAATCGATTCAGTGGCAGGTAATGAAATTTTAAGTTTCATGGATGGTTATTCTGGCTATAATCAAATCTTCATAGCTAAAGAAGATGTTTTGAAAATAGCTTTTCGATGCCCTGGAGCTTTGGGAACTTATGAATGGATAATGATGCCTTTTGGTTTAAAGAATGCTGGGGCAACATATCAATGTGCTATGAATACTATTTTTCATGAATACATTGAAAAATTTATTAAAGTATATATCGATGATGTAATGGTGAAATCAAAATCAATGGATCAACATCTCAATCATTTAAGCCATGCATTCCAAACTATGCGAAAGAAAGGTTTAAAAATGAATCCTATAAAATGTGCGTTTGGAGTTTCGGTGGAAAATTTTTTAGGATTCATGGTACAAAAGAAAGGATTGCTATTGATCAAAACAAAGTGAAAGCAATTCTAGCATTGCCATATCCTAATCGAAAAAAGAGGTTCAATCATTTTTGGGGAAAGTTAACTTTCTTCGTCAATTTATTTCTAATTTATCTGGTCGAACATGCATCTTTTCGACCATGGTGAAGCTTAAAAATGATTCCCAATATTTGTGGAAGGAAGAACGCCAATAGGCATTCGATTCAGTTAAGGATTATCTATCGAAAGCACCTGTAATGGCAACAGTCTGACCTTTTGAACCTTTAAAATTGTATGTTGCGGCTTCAACAAATATAATTGGTTGTATGCTGGCTCAAAACGATCAGGAACTACATGAAAGGGAAATTTATTACCTAAGTTGAGTGTTGTCTGATATCGAAATGAGATATTTTGCCATCGAAAAACTGTGCCTTTCCCTTTACTATTCTTGTACAAAATTAAAATGTTATATGATTGTAAAAACTATTCAATTTATTGCACAAACTGATCTAATTAAGTATATGTTGTCGTACTCGATACTAAGAGGTCAATTGGGAAAATGGATGGTTGCTTTAACTAAGTTTAATTTGCAGTATGTCCCGGCTAAGGTCAGGTCATTGCAGATTTTTTGGTTGATTAACCAACCATCTTAATGACCAGGGGGCAAATATTATTCATATTAAGTCTGAACCTTGGAAATTGTACTTTCACGGATTGAAACACAAGGATGGTGCTGGTGTTGGCATTCTGATTATATCTCTAGAAGGTATTCCATTGAAATTTTTGTTCGAATTAAAATACCCATGCTCGAACAATATAGCTGAATATGAGGCTTTGATTTTAGGATTAGAAATTTTGATCGACAAGGGGCATTAAATATCCAAATCTTGGGGATTCTTAATTGGTTTTAAAGCAGTTGTCAAAAGAATTCAAGTGTAACAATGAAAAGTTACAAAAGTATTTGTCGATAGCATGGGAGTTATTAGTGTCATTTCGAAAAGTATTATTTGTTCATATTCCAAAAATTCAAAATGAATTTGCTAATGAGTTGGCTCAAATTGCATCGAAATATAAAGTTCTACTTGAGACCTTAGGAAAGTTGATAGAGGTTCAACAAATACTTAACCCTATTGAAGAAAATGAAATTTTAGTCATTGATGAGTGGGATGATGATTGGAGAAAACCAATTACAGAATATTTAAAAGATCCTAATATGCGAGTTGATCGAGATGTGAAGTTAAAAGCAATGAATTTTGTGGTAATAGGTGATGAGTTGTATAAAAGAAGCATCGAAGAAAGTGTCATGAGTTATTTGGGTCAGTCAGAGAAAATAATCGCTTTTGGTGAAGTCCATGAAGGTATATGTGGTGCCCATCAAGCTGGTGAAAGAATGAAGTGGGTACTGCGACGCGATTGAGTGTATTGTCCGTCCATGGTCAAAGATTGTATTGATTATGCAAAAGCATGTCAAGAGTGTCAGAAACACGGGGTAATACAACTAATTCCCGCTTTTGAATTGCATTTGATTATAAAGCCTTGGCCATTTAGAGGATGGGGTTTGCATTTAATTGGAATGATTTACCATCCATCATCTAAAAATCACAAATTTATTTTTGTAGCGATTGACTATTTTACAAAATGGGTGGAGTTTATTGTTTTGATAGAAGTTTGTCAAAATGAGATTCTTAATTTCATAGAGGAACATATAATTCATCGATTTGGAATTCCTCAAACTTTAAGTACTGATCAAGGCACTATGTTTACTGGTCAATGTATTAAAAATTTTGCAATATCGAGGAATATAACTATGGTGACTTCGATCCCGTATTATGCACAAGCAAATGGTCAAGTTGAAGAAGCAAATAAGATGTTAATTAATTTGATTAATAAACAAATTGGCAAAAAACCTTGCAGTTGGTATGAAACTTTGAGTCAGGTATGATAGGCTTATCAAAATTCACCAAGAGGTTCGACAAACACATCTCCTTATAAATTAGTTTATGGCCATGATGCAGTTTTACATTTAGAAATTAATCTTAACACTATAAGGGTGATGTATCAAGAGGAATTACCAGTTGAGGATTATTGGAATGCAATGTTCGATGAGTTGAATAACTTGGACAGTGACCAAATGTTAGCACTCGATCATATTATTCATCAAAAAGAGAATGTTGCTCACATTTATAATCGACGGGTAAAAGAAAAGTGTTTCCAAGTGGGTGAATTAGTCCTTATGGTTATTTTACCAATGGAAAAGAAGTCAAGATTCTATGGTAAATGGTCCCATAATTGGGAAAGCCCTTTCCAGGTAATTGACTTATATTATGGAAATGCATGCCGAATTAAGAATATCGATTCTAGCATTGAGGTTAAATCAGTCAATGGAAAATATTTGAAGCGGTATCGATGTTGGGAGAATAATGATTAATACATGTAAAGAAATATAAATAACAACAGGAGAGTTTCGGAAGTACTATGTCTAAAAAAAATAAAAAAACAACAAATACTTGGCATCCCAAGTCTTTAAAGATAAGGTTCTAATAACTCTTCTATGATTTCATCGTGCTCTTTGAGTTGCAATTTCTCTTACTTTCTCCTAAGCCAGCCAGATTGTTTTCCATTTCACAAAGGGTTCGAAAAAGATCTTGTTTCCTCTTTTTAGCTTTTTAAGTAAGGCCCTTCTAATTGAGCTTCTTCCTCATGAATTTGGGCAAGTTCTTCCCTGCACTGAGTTAACCGAACTTGAGTACTGCAGCGTGAGCAAAACCAACTTCATATTCTTTATAAGTTTTTTGTGTTGACTTAGAGGAAGTATCAAACTTTGTGCATTCTGTTTCGATGACTGTCTTCTCTTTCTTACTTAATTCATTTTGTTTTGGGAGAAGAATAGGTTATTGGCAAATTTTTTGAATTTCTTCACTACTTTGGAGAAGTTGAGTGGGACCTGATATTCGAGAGTAGTACACAACATATTTGAAAAAATTGCATTCAAGTCATCTCAGTTTACCCACTTATCGATAGTATGCGTTAGGAGCCTAAGAAAGGCAGATAGTCTTTTGATGGCATGATGAGTTAGTTCTTTTAGGAGCTCTTGTTCTGATAACTCTTCCATGGTCGGAATCCAAGTTGGCATCTTTGTTTTATCAGAGATTTTGGACATGGAAGCAAGAAGTTCAGCTAAATCAGCCTTTGGTGGACTGGAAACATTGGTGGAAGGAGTTTCTTGGGTTTCAGAAGTTTGATTTGAAGATTGCATAGGTTGATTGACTGAATTCGGCAAAATCTCGACACTTGGAGAACCCAAAAGATGTTCCTTTTCCTCAATATTCTTTGCAAGTGGGTTATTTTCCTTCGAGGGAGAAGAGGCAACAGTGAGATCGACATCGACCTGAGGAGAAGAAGGTATATCATCAACAGAATGAATTTATAGGGATTTTTCTTGATTCAAATCCTTTGAGGTATGCTTTTCGACAGCTGGTTGACCAATATCTACATCAGGGGGGTCAACTTCTTTAGTTACTTGCTTGTTAGGCTATTGTGTCTCTTATGTAACACCCTGATTATCCTAAGCCTAACCTCATACCGTAAAGCAAAGGATAACTAAGTGTCACGACAATTCTAAGACTTATACGATAATATATGTATCTATAGAAGGGAATAATAACAATAATATGAGAAGCCTGATGAATAATTACATCTCAGAACAGAAACAGAAAAGTGCAAAATGTTCACACGTTAACTAAAAGCGTAAGGGC
>NC_029785.2:112661069-112676697 GCF_000816755.2 Arachis ipaensis | reverse complement strand
CCCCCCGCCACTACAAATATCTTCACATAGGGTGTGTCCAAATCGCTGTCAAGCCTCTCATTAGAGAAGGTTTGAATGCTTCCATTCTTATGTGCCTTAGAGACATTAGGCACAATGACTTCCAAGACTCCTTAATTGGAATAGTTGAAACAAGCCTTGGACACGGTCCAGTTTACTTCAACTGTTTCCCAAACAAAACGGTCAGTTTGTTAGATGTCAACATCCTTGACTCCCTTTTTCTAAACATCCGAATTCATGGTCTTAACATAAAGGAAGGATCTATCCCAGCCGCTTTAAACTATAGGATTCAATACAAGGTCATGAACACTTGTAATTCTAAAGTCCTTCTTAAATCCAGTGATAGCGAAACTACTTTGTTTGTCACAGACATGACAAAGGCCAACGTCACGGTCCCAAGGCTCATAAAGTAGGATGAAATTGACCTTGCTCAGTCATGGTCAATTGATCGAGCCATTCCAACGCAACCTAGACAAGAACCTCTCTTACGAGAGATAAAACAAGATGAGTCAGGAAGAGTAGAGATTTTCTTTGACAGACGAAACTCTTTTTCTTCTAGATCTGAAGCAGGAACATCTAATGATTTTGCTTCAGCAAGAAAATCTTTTTCTATGATTTCACATCTCAGTTTTCAAGTAAAATTCCCAGATCTATAAATTCTGGAATTAATATTTCTGGGGTACAAAATAATTCAAACATTTCTCAACTATTTTATCAAACTGATGATGATGTTGATTTACAATCTATTCAATCTCCAACATATTCTTCAATGAATGATTTCCATGAGTAGAACAGAATTTGTTATAAATAAAGAAGCCCTACGTAAAAATCTTTACTCTAAGGAGTATGATCTCTATAGAGAATGGTATTTACATACATATACAGCTTCCCAATCTCATCTTTTAAAGAAAAATATTACAATTTTCTCAATGAGGTCATAATCCATATTCTTTTCTTTGAATGGTTTTAGGCTTATTCCATCAAAAATAATATCAATTATCCTTTTAAAAATAAAAAAATCTCGTCATCAGCAAATGTTATTTCAACCTGGAAAGTTAAAGATGGAAATTTAATCAGATCTGAGTTTCCTCCAAAAGGATCTTTCGTTATTTCAAATACGGAATGACATAACCCAATTATGGCCTCTCCATTTAAAATAAAAAACATAGATGAAGCTGTCGCCCCAAAAGATATTAAAAATCACATTGAGCAATCAAATTACACCAATAGGTTTTTACAATGTTTGGGTGACAACCTTTCATCTTCAGGATCTCCTTTGTCTTTGAAAAATGTCTTTGAAGCCTCTACTTCCAAACCCATTGAAAAACCCCTTTTTAAACCTTTCAAAATGAGTATCAAGGCTAAACAGAGTCTTAAAACTTCTATTCTAAAATAAGAATCTAGTGATTCTGAAGTCATGCAAAAGATCGACCAACTTTTAAATCGACTTAGTACTGTCCCTGAAACTCCTACAAACTCTGGTGAATCTACATCTCGTATACAAACTCGCTCATCCAAGGCCATTAATGCCCTTGGCCAAGATTCTAATGAGTCTTCTTTTGACTAAAGTGATGATTCTGACAAATCAACTCTCAAAGTTAGCCCAATTATGACCAATTCTATGACTAAATAGAAAGGTTTAACCAAACCCTCTCTGCTTAGTTATAATCGTATGTCTGCCCCTGATCTAGCTCTCGAAGAAAGGGAACTAGGTTTTGTCAGCTTCAATGCCAATAATATCTATGAATGGAATATAGATGGCAAAACCGAATATAACATCATGAGTATGCTTCAGCATATGACCATGGTAGGCACAGCCTATCAAGCTGCTCATGAAACCTCTTAGGAAGCAATAGCCAATGTTATTGTTTCTGGGTTCTCTGATCAACTCAACGGTTGGTGGGATAACTACCTTTCTGATGACCAAAAATAATCAATTTTTTCTACTATAAAGGTTAATGATCAAAACGAATCCATCCTTGGAGATGACGGGGAACCTATCCCTGATGCTGTTAATACCTTAATCTTTACTATAGCAAGCCATTTCATAGGGGATCCATTTCTTCGGAGAGATCATTCTACTGAATTACTTTCCAATCTCAAATGCAAAACTTTGTCTGACTTTAGATGGTACAATGACACCTTTCTTACTAGGGTCTATACCAGAGAAGACAGTCAACAACCCTTCTGGAAGGAAAAATTCCTAGCCGGACTTCCCAAATCCCTGGGAGATAAAGTAAGGGACAAAATTCGTAGCTTATTTCCAGATGGGATAATTCCCTGTGATGCGTTAAGCTATGGCCAAATTATCTCTTTCATCTAAAAAGTTGCTCTAAAGATCTGTCCAGAAGATAAGATCCAACGGCAACTTGCTTGTGAAAAAAAACAAAATTGTATCGATTTGGGAACCTTCTGTGAACAATTTGGTCTTCCTGCTTGTCATCCAAAGAGATCTAAAAGATCATCCAATCAAAAAGCTTTTAAACCTTATCCTGAAAAGAATTTCAGAAGATCAAGAAAAAGTTTTCAAAGACCTAAAAATGAAAAAGGTTTCCAAAAGAATTTTCAAAAGTATCCCCAAAAAACCCCCATTATTTGCTATACATGTAAAAAATCAGGACATGTTAGCAAATACTGTAAGTTAAAAGGAAAGATTAATAATCTGAACCTTGATCCTCAAATTGAGGAACAGATTAACAATCTTTTAATTGAAAGTTCAGATGACGATTCTGGACCAGAATCTTCGGATGATATCAATAATATCCAAGTTGATGATATTGAATCATCCTCAGATTCTGATGTCAAGGAAATTAATATTTTATCCAAAGATCAAGATCTTTTATTTGAAGCTATAGAGGCTATTGGCGATCCTGAACAAAAGAAAGACTTTCTTTCTAAATTAAAAAAATCTTTACAAAAGGAAAAGAAGCCCAAAAATCTTTTCCTTAGCAATAAATATGATGTCAAACCCATTTTCAAAAAATTAGAAAAACAAGTTATTCGTCCTATAACCATTCAGGATCTCCAGACTGAGGTTAACAACCTTAAGAAGGAAATCCAAGAAATCAAAAGAAATCAAGACAATCATCAATTTATTCTCTCGCAATTAATGCAAGATGAAGAATATGATGATGGATAACTTGACTCTCTTGAAAAACAACTTGAGTTTTCTGAAAAACAGGAAAATGAAAGCTCTAACGACAATAATGGAAAAGAAATCTTGAGATTAATAAGCATATTCTCTTTTATGAAATGTCATGTTAATATCCGAATTGTCGTTAAAGATTTTATTTTCGAAACCATTGTACTCTTTGACACAGGTGCAGATTCAAATTGTATTAAAGAAGGTCTAGTCCCCACAAAGTATTTTGAAAAAACTACTGAACGTCTTAGCTCGATAACGGGTGAAAGACTAAAAATCAATTTTAAATTAACCAATGCTTTTGTTGAGAAGGGTAATCTTAGGATTCCAACTAATTTTGTCATAGCAAAAGATATCAAAAATGATGTAGTTTTGGGGACACCTTTTATAATTGTTTTGTTTCCATACCTAGCAGATTTTCCTAGAATTACCTCTTATGTGGGTGGACAGGAAACTTTCTTTGAATTTCTAGACTCACCAACCCAGAAACCTTTAAACAAAATTGAATCCAAAACCAAACAGATTTGTCTTTTGAAAGAAAAAATCTCCTTCAAAACCTTTGAATCCCAACTTTGCCAACCAAGGATTCAAGAAAAAATCAAAAGTCTTTTAAATCAAATTGAAAAGTCTATCTGTTCAAATCTGCCTCATGCCTTCTGGAAAAGGAAAGAACACATTGTGGATCTTCCTTATGAAAAAGATTTCAAAGAATCACAAATCCCTACAAAAGCTTTTGCAGCATTGTCAAAAGGAGATTAAAGATCTTTTAGACAAAGGATTAATTCGTCCAAGTAAAAGTCCTTGGTCTTGTCCAGCTTTTTATGTCAACATGCAAGCTAAGATAGAACGAGGAACTCCCAGGTTTGTCATCAATTACAAACATTTAAATCAGGCTTTACAATGGATTCGTTATCCTATCCCAAACAAAAAGGATTTGCTCAATAGGTTAAACTCAACAAATATCTTCTCAGAATTTGATATGAAATCTGGTTTTTGGCAAATCTAAATCAAAGAATCTGACAGATATAAAACTACATTTACAGTTCTATTCGGTCAATATGAATGGAATGTAATGTCTTTTGGTCTGAAAAATGCTCCTTCTAAATTCCAAAAAATCATGAATGACATTTTCAACCTATACTTAAGCTTTGCAATCGTTTATATAGATGATTTTTTAATCTTTTTTCAAACTTTGGAAGAACACTTCAAACATGTTAAAACCTTTATGTACATCATCCAGAAAAACGAGCTTGCTGTTTCCAAATCAAAAATTGTCCTTTTTCAAACAAAAATCAATTTTCTTGGTCATATGATTTCCCAAGGAACAATAACCCCAATTGAACGATCAATCTTGTTTGCAGATAAGTTTCCAGACTATATCATTGACAAACCTCAGCTCCAGAGGTTCCTAGGATGTCTTAACTATGTCTCGGACTTCATTCCAAATCTTAGTAATCTTATTAAGCCTCTTCATGACAGGCTCAAGAAAAATCCTCCACCCTGGACTGACAAACATTCGGAAGTCAATCAAGTCATCAGATTTCTTAAAACCAAAGTTCTCAATCTTCCTTGTCTTTACTTACATGTTCCTCATTCATTCAAAATTGTTGAAACAGATGCATCTGATTTAAGATATGGTTGTATCTTAAAACAAAAATTTCATGATAAAGAGTGTATCATTGCATTTACATTAAAACATTGGAATAGCACTCAGCAAGTCTATTCCACAATCAAAAAAGAAATTTTAGCCATAGTTTTGTGCATCACAAAATTTCAATCTGATTTACTCAATCAAAAATTTTTGGTCCGAGTTGATTGCAAATCGGCCAAAGAAGTCTTACAAAAAGATGTTAAAAATCTTGCATCAAAACAAATTTTTGCCAGATGGCAAGCTATCTTAAGCGTTTTTTATTTCGAAATTGAATACATTCAAGGAATCTCAAACTCTCTCCCTTATTACCTTACCCGTGAATATTTGCAGGGAAAGCCGCCACATGCCTAAAAGGGCAACATTAGCCTCTGTAAAAGGCAGAGGCATCCGCCTAGCCCTACCAGGGCCAAGTAAAAAATCAGGGTCAAGCACCCCAACTGGGTCATCTACCCAACAACCTACCCCCCAATAACCCAAGAGCCAACTGAGTCATCTACTCAGATCACAAAAAATATAGTTGAGTCATCTACTCAACCTCCAAGTAGCCAAACAGCAAAACAAACAAAGGCAGACTATTCTCTCTCAATCCAAACCTTGTTGGCCTTACAAGATGCAGGCCTTTTAAAACTTCACAAAAAATCCTGGGCTGATATATGTGACAGCTCAGATGATGATGAAATAGACCTAACCAAACTTTTGCCATAAGTAGTAGCCCAAAAAACCATATGTAATGACCCAAAAGGTAAAACAGTCACCTAAAAAAAATTACCCCAATCAATTCAGACTCAGCCCTTAAACACCCAACCAAAACCACAATCCACATACATTTCAAAAAACAAATCCTCATCTGTCCTCTTAATGGAACCCGAGTTCTGGGAAAAATCACCCTTTAAGGTAATCCCTAAAGTTTTTCCACAAGGATTCCATTTTAGAGCAACAGCCATAAACAAAACCAGACAGTTTTATGAATTCATATTAGTGGATTCAGATTCAGTCTCGATAAAACACTACAAAGATCCTAAAGATATTACCAACATAACCCATTCAACCATTCAAATTTTAAAAATACTCACCCCTATTCAATTTGGAAAAAAACCCAAATAATACCAAGAAATTTTCCCAACCTTTTAACCCAATAGGATATTCTTATTGGGATTATGTGGACGCTTGGACAAGAGTATTTTGGTTACAAAATAATCAGAATAGACATTCCTGGCTCATTTACTTCAAGAAAAATACCAATTATCATTTTTCAAACTGGTTTACTCAATGGTGGAATTATTTTGGCCCATTACCAGATATCTTGCCCCCACCTGCCGATGAGGGGTTCAAAATTTTCATCAAAAAATTTGACCAACAGGAAACAAGCATCCCTGCGGATCTTCAATTTTTTCTCTACATTTTCACTAGCCTGGGTATTGGCAATACAGGTACGGCAAACAGGAGCACCCAAAAGCACCACCAATGCTGCAAAGAAATGCCTATGTTAAATGGTGGTCTCAATTCGATGCAACCATGGCTCACCTGGACATAGTCCAAAAATGGTTTAACGAACACCCTAAGTTCGCCAAGCCATTTGATCATGAAAAGTCAATATTTCTCAATTAGAAGGCCCAAATTGCTGTAGCCCTAGCAGAGCCCAATCAAAAGAAACACTAGCAAAACATCTCCAGCAAATAATGCAGATGATCGAAGAAGATAAACACACAAAGAAGACCCTACTTCTTCAGCAGAATCCTCAAGCGATTATAATCAAAATGAAGATGATTGCTTCGGGATCAACCTAGGAGAAGATTACATAAGCATTTGAAAATTTGTTATGTAAGCATTTCAAAATTTATGTAAAATCCAAAATTGTATGAACTTGTACTGTAGAAATAGTGCAAGTCAACATGACCTGAACTGTAGAAACAGTAGAATCTAGGTCTATAAAAGAGAACCTCAGCAACATTCTGAGGCAGATTTTAGAAACATAATTATAGAGAGAAGTTAGAGAGAGAAGCTCTGAGAGTTCTCTTGTAAGCTCTCCAACTCTTCTTCTTTCCCCTTCTTCTTATCAATCATATTTCCAATTCAATAAAGACTTTTCACTCCTTCAATTTCGTGTTCATTTAAGCTTTTGCATCTGCATATTTGTGCGGACTACCGTCACATCTAACTTCATACCCTAACTTGCATATGCATGCGGACTACCACCGTATCTAACTTCATATTTACTTCCTTGTCTCTGCATCATACTTACATAACTGCATCTTATCTTATCTTTCGTTACGCCTTCTTCCCCTTTTTCCCTCCTTGATCCACTTCGGGACATCTATATATATATATATATATATATATATAAGTATGATAGTCAAAAGAACTCTAGTCGTAACCCGCGGAGTTTAGGCTGACTAGTTACAAACAGGATACAGAATTTTTGAGTTAAAACAGCTTATACAACTTATCTCTCAAATTAAGCCTCTAAGGCAATAAAGTATAAAATACAAAAGGTGAGAGAGAGTAACTACAACAAAAGTAAAGTATAATAAAACATAATAAAGATCATCCTCCGCTCTGTCACTACTTCTGCAAACTCACCGAGGTGGGTTGCGACCTGCATCTGAAAAACAACAACAACATATGGTATGAGAACCGAAGATTCTCAGTATAGTAACAGTGCCCAATATGTAAGATATAAGGTTTCGGGATGCCAAAGGCAATCCTAGAACTTCACATCGATACAGGATATTCAAACTTAACAAAATAAATAACTTAAACTATAAACCATAAACATGGTTAGCTAAACTTAGGAGATTTCTAACTAATGTCATTCACACCACTGTATCCCACAACTTTCGCCAACCTAACCTCCTTGCAATCCCATAACCACCACCTACTTAACCTCCTCAGCACATGATAATCACAAATAATACAAGCAAGTAAAACACAAGTAATATACATGTACAATAAGTAAAACAACTAGCAAGTAAACATATTATACATTTAGGAAAAAGATGCAATTAGGCAAAGCAAAAAAAACACATAGAAGATGCACATGATGAATGTCTGTCCTATTGGCTCGTAATATCACTTGTCGGTCCATAAATGCCAACCCAACACATCTTTTTGGATGTCACCTTTCTGCCACATCCGAGGATATAGCACCTAGCAAGCTTTTTTTGTGAGGATATAGTGTCTGGCACACTATCGTTCCGAGGATATAGTGCCTGGTACACCTGCATGCATCATTCCAAGGATATAGTACCTGTCACACTCTTGCGGTAGAAAAGGTTACCAATCATAATTCAATCCCAGGGATATAGTGCCCTGCACATTATCTTTCCAAGGATATAGTGCTTGACACACTTTCAACATCCAACCAGTCCATTGATAAACCCCAATTTTATGGTTTATCTTGTGCTTAATTTGGGAGATTTTATCACCTTTTCTCACATTTATTCAATGAAATAGCATGGTTTTGTAATTCTCCCTTAATTTGTGCTTAAGTGGAAAAACATGCTTTTTAGGCCCTTAAATTGGTGATTTTAATTCACCTTAATTCCATCCGATTCCTTGATGTGTATGTTGAGTGATTTTAGGTTCATAAGGAAAGTATTGGATAGAAGAAGTGAAGAGAAAAGCATGCAAAGTGGAGAATTCATGGAAAAATAATGATTTGGAGTGCATACATCGACGCACACGCGTGACAGACGCGCACGCGTGAAGATGAGGTCGTCTAGGCGACGCGTACGCGTGACCCATGCGTACGCGTCACAGCTCACACGTGACCTCAATAAAGTGAAAATGCTGGGGGCGATTTCTGGGCTGCCCAAGCCCAAATCTAACTCATTTCTAAGGGTATTTCATGTAAAATTCAAGCTTGGGCAAAGGGAAGAGCAATTATTTGTAGATTAGGAAGCATGTAGTTAGTTTCTAGAGAGAGAAGCTCCCTCTTATCTCTAGAATTAGGTTAGGATTAGGTCAAATTCTCCTAGATCTAGGTTTAATTCCTTGTTTTCATCTTGTCTTCTTTACAATTCTTTGTTGTATTGTCCTAATTCTTCTCTTTTCTCTTGTTAATTTCCCTATGTATGCCTCTTTTATGTTGATGCAATATTGTTGGATCTCTATTTTCCTTTAATGCAATTTATGTTTCATGTTCCTTTGTTGTTGATTTGAGTAATTGTTATTAATTTCTTGTATTGAGTAGTTGTAGATTTAATATTCTTGTTGTCAATTTACCATTCTTGTTGTCATTTTATCTTGCTTTCCTTTTATACCTTCCAAGTGTTTGACAAAATACTTGGAAGGATGTTAGAGTAAATCTTTGAGCATTCTTGGCTTGGAAAGAGTAATTAGGCAATCTTGAGTCATTAAGACCCAACCTTTGTTGGTGATCTAGAGTTGTTGGCTAGTATTGTTTCCATTGACTCTGATCTCTTGCTAATTCAATTAGTGAGTTGATTAGTACTTTTGGATTGAGATTAGCTAGTCTTATTTGACTTTCTCCCTATGTGAAGATAACATTATACCTTCTTCCATAGCTGGAGATGACGAAATAAGATAAATTCTTGTTAATCATTGTATGACTAGGATAGAAAGCCTATGATCTCAATCCTTGCCATGAATGTCTCTCTTTATTAATTGATTTCTTTAATTATTTTCTTTACTTTTCTTGCCATTTACTTTCTTGCCCCTTTTATAAATCAAACCCCCATGTTCCTTCATAGCCAATAATCATACACTTCATTACAATTTCTTGTGAGACAACCCGATGTTTAAATACTTCGGTTAATTTTCATTGGGGTTTGTACTTGTGACAACCAAAACTTTTAAATTTGATTAAGAATTATTAGTTGGTTGGAACTATGCTTACAACGAATTTCCTTTTCTATTAAGAGAAATTTCTAGGCTGACAATAATTTGCTCTATCAAATTTATGGTGCCGTTGCTGGGAAATTGCAATGGTGTTATGTTATTGGCTATTGTATATATGTTGATATTGTGAATATGTGTGCCTTTTTGCTTCTTTGTTAGTTGTTGTTAGTTTTAGAACTTTGTTTTCTTTGTTTCTTGTTAGCTTTTGTTATTGTTTTCTCTTTCACTATGAATTCTCATCCTTTTGGCTATGAGTTTGGTTACAATTATGTTGTAGGGAATGAAAGCTTCAATGAGGAACCACACTGTGGGAATGGATATCAAATTCGGGAGGAGCCACATGCTTATGGTCAACCTTCATGGCAACAACCTCCTCCAATCTCTCATGGTTACAATCCAGCCCACAATGTACCCAATTATGACCCAAACCCTCAACATTGTTATCCTTCATACTCACAAGCCTCATACCACCATTCACCTCCATATGATCCTAACTCATATCCACCATACCAACCACCATATGAACCATACCTAGAGCCACCACATTTTCAACACCAATACTCCCAAGAACCATAATTTCCATATACACCACCTCAAGACTTTCACCAATATGAATCACCTTCCAACTACAATACCTTTTCCTCAAACAATGAACCCTCTCTTCCACCACCTCCAATAGATGAAGGTCTCTATGCCCTCATGCTAAAGCAAAGAGATCTTAGATCCTATATCCTAAGGTAACAAGAGGATCGGAGACGGAAGTTCAAGGAGGTAGAAGCCAAGATTGCTATCGTGATGGAAGCCGTTAGCAACATGGTCTCATCCCACCTAAGCTTACACAATCAAGGTACTCCCATGGTTGAATGTGGAGAAGCACTCAAGGAGCTTAGTGAGGGAATGGACTTGAAGCTTCAAGGTGAAGAGGAAGAGTTAAAGCAAGAAGTGCAACAAGAGGAGGAGGTAGAGATTATTGAACAAAAGGAAGTAGTTGAAGATGTAGGAGATGTTGAGTGCAAGGAGGAATCTAGAGTTGAAGGACCTTCTTCCATGGAGTTTGAAGTTGATGTCAAGGAGGATAGGGCATGACGAGCGGCGGAAGTTAGACCAATTAAGAGATTATAGTATAATAGAATAGCGTTGCAAGTATAGCTCTTAACCAGTAAAAATCCGCCTCATCAATTTAGAAAGGTTGTCACAAAAGGTTAAAGTAAAAAAAAATACTGGGAGTATGAGTCCCAGGTCGTCTCCCAACGAGTTGCTAGAAAGGGTACTAATTTATTAATCAGGAGTTTCCAAGAGAATTTGAGAGTTGAATAATGAGCAATTAAATAATTGTAAATTAAAGCAATAAAAATTAAAGGAGATTTGTAATATTCTAAATAAAAAGCCTTGACTGGGGGAATGATTAATCAGAAGTTCTATCCTTGTTGGGATCTCTTAAGTGTAGTATCAAAAAGGTTGTTGTTTTCACTTAGTTAACCCTTACTAAATAAAGGAAAGTCAAGTGATTGAGCTAACTCTTATTCGCAAATCCTAGTCCTCTCCCTTGGGAATGTTTAGCGTTAGTAAATACAGAACTAGCCAACAACTTCCAATTTAACCATCACTTAAGCCTTCCAACTCAAGTGTCTCCTTTTAATCAACTCCCTTGTCAAGTAGGGAATCTACTCCATTGACATGAATATAACGCTTGTAGAAATATAAAAAGAAGGCATGATAAATTGAATAAAATAAAGCTTTGAAAATTAATTAAAGATAAAAGTAATCCTTTTCACTAATAATCCATGAAAATAATCCAACTACCACTTTAAACAAGAATTAAGAATATGGAATAAATAAAAGAGTAAGTAAGGAAACAAACTAGAATAGTATCTTCAACTGAGGTAATGACTCTTCAGTATCCAAAAGCAAAAGCAATAAAGTAGGTATGTAAAGAGAAACTAGAGGAAGAGTAATTCTCTCTCTCTAGATTCAGATCTAAAAACCTAAAAACTATCCTAATGAGAATATGTGAATGTATATCTCCATCTATCGAGTCTCTGCATTTTCCATGGCTTTATTCTGTGTTTCTGGGCCGAAAACTGGATCAAAATGTGGCCCGAAATTGCCCCCAGTGTTTTCTGTTAATTTTGCAGATCGCGCAAGTCACGCGTACGCGTCAGTCACGCGTGCGCGTCATTTGGTGTTTTCCCTTGTCACGCGTACGCGTCGTCCATGCATGCGCGTCATCTTGCAGAACTCCATTCCACGCGTAGGCGTCAGGCACACGCACGTGTCGCTGCAATTTCCTCCATTCCGTGCGCTCGCGTGAGCTATGCGTGCGCGTCGGTGCTCGCTAGTCATCTCCTTAGTTCCATGTGTTCCTTCCATTTTTGCAAGCTTCCTCTCCATTTTCTAAGCCATTCCTACCCTATAAATCCTGAACACTTAACACATGGATCACGGCATCGAATGGTATAAAGGGGAATTAAAATATACTAATTAAAGATCTCTAGGAAGCAAGTTTTCAATCATAAAACAATACTAGGAAGGGATTATAAAATCATGCAAATGATATGAATAAGTGGGTGAAGACTTGATAAAAACCACTCAATTAAACACAAGATAAACCATAAAATAGTGGTTTACTCCAAGGCATAATGTGATTGAAGAATTGGAAGAAGTGGAGCAAGCACCAAGTTCTCCTATCTATGATGATTCTGCATCAATATATGATCCTTTTGAGCTTGATGAATCCTTCCCCCTTTGAACTTGGGGTTGATGATGAGGTAGATTTCACTCAACCTCCAAGATATAATTTGAGTGATGAGGAAGAGCTAGAGGACATTGGTGAAGAAGAAGATGAACTTGAGGAAGCTTGGCAAGAGGTAAAGATTGAAGAACCTTGCCAAGTGGTGGAAGCCTCTAAAAGAGGATGAACGGGAGTGGAACATGCTTTGTCAAGATCATTGGGAACTTCTCTACCTAAGTTGCCATCTAATCCTTCATTTGAGTGGGTAAAACTTCTAACTCTTAGTTTTATTGTCCCACTTGAATTTGGCTTGCTTGAAACGGATGGCCAACTTAGGGCGTTTTGCGGAATTAAGCATAAGAGGAGGATGTTTAGTGGTTGGCGGTGTAAATCTAGGCTCATCATGGTTGGAAGCTCAAGATTGAGGAGCATGGATTGGATGAGTCTAGGAGGATAGTTTGGTACTTTAGTGAGAATTCGACTTTTCTACCACCCGGAGGGAATTACCATGATCAACTTCAAGACGGGTGTGAAAACAAAGTATGGAATCCCAGATTACAAGGTGTGGATCAACCTTGGGAGCCTATGGTTTGTGGAGAACTCCATCAAAGCTTGGAGATATCATTGAATGATGGAGCTTATTGGAAGTCCAAGAATTGGTGGATGTTCAAGGATGGATTCAAGCACAAGCCACCTTGATGAAGAGCTCCCCATAAGTCCAACTTAAGGGCAATAAACAAAAGTGCTAGGTGGGAGACACCCTACCATGGTAACATCTTTTCCTTTTTCCTTTTTGTACATATTGGTAAAATAGGTTTAATTTCATGTTTTGTTTAGTTAGTTGAGTTTATTTGGGAGTCAAGTAGGTTACATAAAGTTTTATGGTGTTTTGGTAGCGGTTTGGAGGTTTGGAATGCTTGGTTTGGTGCAAGAACTTGAAAAACATTTTGAAAAATAGAGCACCATGCCACGCGTACGCGTCACATGTGACACCAAGAATTTTGACCATCCACGCGTACGCGTGGATCCAAAATTTTCACCTCCATACAAATTCCAGAGAGTTGTGCAAGTTTTGGGCTGGAATTGTGCGTTTAGCACAAAATCCACCCACGCGTACGCGTCGCCTCTCCGAATAACCCATCACGCGTACGTGTGACCCACGCGTACGCGTCGGTCCCCTTTCACCTTACCACGCGTACGCGTGGATTGCCCTGCATCACCCATCTTCTTTTCTTCTCTTCTTTCCATTTCTTTCCTTCTTCTTTCTTCTTCCCTTTTCATTCCACCCTCAATCATCATCCAACACTACCAATCACCATCTATTACCATTTATTTTAGTTAGTTATTTAGTTAGTTTGATTTTTCGTTTAATTTTTCTTTATGAGTGTTGGAATTACTAATCTTGTTTACTGTTTATTGCTGCCGATTATTGATAAGATGTTATTTTAACATCATTGTTAAAATTAGTCATTGTTGGATTCTTTGTTGAGGTTACATTTTGTTACTTGACTTTGAATTTTTCATGCTTAACCTTTTTGCATACCAAGTACTTGTACACTGCCTTCAAGCTCTAAATCTTTTGAATTGCATGTTTTGGCCACCATGCATTCATCATATATTGTTAGGCAATTGTGTATTATCAATGCATTTTTTTTTTGTTAGGTGATACTTGTTTATGATCGTCCTTCATTTACATCACCTATTTCATGCATTGAGATTGTGGGATTGTGAAATTGGATCGTAAGCTTACCTAAGTGACATATTTTTGAGCTTTCTAAGCTTTGTGGACCATGCTTGCTATGTGATTGATTTTCACTTCTATATTATTTTTCCTAAGTTCCATAGCATCCATGTGTTCCACTCCTATGTCACTTAGGTGTTGCAACAACTTTGACATGTGTCATTGTTTGATGTGTGAGCTCTATATTTCAATTGGTTCATTAAGTTTCCTTGCACATCAATCAATACACATGCATTATCCAATTTCACAATTACTTGATTGTTGCTTGAATGCTTTCATGCTTCTTCACTACTTGTTTATACCTTAACTTACAAGTCTTTTAAAGTATTTCAAGCACACTAGAATGAGTGAAGTATATGCTTTCTTTTGTGTACTTGTGACATAGTCTTTTTATGCTATAGTGTGTGTGTTCTAAAGGGTGCCTAACTTAGAACTCACACACCTATTTTACATTAATATCACACTAACTCACTCACTTCATTCTAGTGGTTCTTACCTCATTCTAACAATTTATGCTTCCTTGCTTTTGCATCTACGCTTCTTACTTTTCTGTTTTCTATTTTCAGGATAAGTCATCATAAGCAAAAAACGAAAGCGAGAGAAAGAACATGCAGCACCGGTTGATCCGCCAGCTGAAGGTGGCAATCCGGAAAGTCACCGTACCCCCTTGCTCATCTTTGAATGCACCGAGGACGGTGCAAAATTTTAAGTGTAGGGAGGTCGTCCGACCGAATCGGTATTTTTGGGTGACAAATTTCTAATCCCAACAGTTTTGCATTTCATTTTTTAGAATTTTTAGTGCATTTTCTTGTTTTGCATCTATATATAATAAGCTTAGTCAAAGTAATAAAATTTTTCAAGGATTTTATTTATAGGCACCCCAATTGATTAAAAAAATTTTTAGAACTTGCTTGAGTTACATATATTGTGGATCATATTTTTGAGCTAAGAACACAAGCATGTGAGATTTGAGCCTAATTGTGTGGTTGCATTATATAACCATTTATTTTCATTCTTGTGTGCATTATTCTCTTTCTATGATTGTAATCTTTGATTTGTTTGATTCTTTATGTCCATTATTTTGTGTATGAATGCACTTATATGATTGAGGTCATTGTTTCAAATAGCTCACTCACCCAAATAGCCTACCTTTTATCTTCTATTGTTAGCCAACTTTGAGCCTATGTTAAACCCATTTGTTCTTAATTTTAGCACATCCCAAGCCCTAAGTGAAAAACAATAAATGTCCCTTGTTTGGATCTTTGATTAGCTTATGCTAACGAGAGTGCTTATCATTCAAGTTTGGGAGAGTTGGGAACATTGGTTAGGATAAAAGAGTGTTTTTGTATTTTTGCTAAAAATATTGGAAATTGGGTACATACTCATGCATTAAATATGTAAAACCATATGCATTGGTACCTTTGTATATAATTCATCAAAAAAATGTAGAAAAAAAAAATATATATATATATAACGAAAAAAATA
>NC_029785.2:112649159-112661054 GCF_000816755.2 Arachis ipaensis | reverse complement strand
CCCCCCATGTTCCTTCATAGCCAATAATCATACACTTCATTGCAATTTCTTGTGAGACGACCCGAGGTTTAAATACTTCAGTTAATTTTCATTGGGGTTTGTACTTGTGACAACTAAAACTTTTAAATTTGATTGAGAATTATTAGTTGGTTTGGAACTATGCTTACAACAAATTTCCTTTTCTATTAAGAGAAATTTCTAGACAGACAATAATTTACTCTATCATCCATCAACCTCAAATCATCATCAGTCATCACCATTTTTTCATCTTAATCTATTCTCAATTCTCAAGTCTCAACATTCCAGGGATATAGTGCTCGGCACAATATCGTTCCAAGGATATAGTGCCTGGCACACTTCCTCTCAATAACCAACACGCTTATAATTCCTTTCCAAGATCCAACCTCATCATTACCATAATCAATTTCCAATTTCTCAAATCTATCACCAACTATCGTCACCTCTTAAGTTCTCTGAGCCATCACCAATATAGTACTTCACCCGCTCACCCACAACTTTAGAAACCTAAGTCTCCGTCTTCTAAACTCATACAAAAATTTACCAATTTATTTCACTAACCCATCTCTATTAATCTTAAGACATAATTACTAGTTAGCAATCTTAAATAGTAGATAAAGAAGTTTGGAAGGCTAGAGAACCCTTGAAAAGTGAAGAAAAATAATTTTTCATCAAAACAGGGAGTGTACGTATGTACACCCCTGCTATGCGTACGCACAGGGTTAAAAAATGGGTGGTCACGTACGCAACCCCCTGCTCGAGTACGCGAGTGTTCCAACCCGAATGGAACGCTCGCGTCGCGTGTTAAATTCTCGTGTATGCATACCTTGAAATCACATGCTCACGTACGCATGCTAGTGCCCATGTACGCGAGACTCCCAGGCAGTGGAAAATGCTCGCTTCCCGTGCATTGTGTCGCATATGCATGCTGTATCAGAATCAGAAAAATTGTAAAGCTGCAGAATTTTAGATTTTCATACCGAACTTCAAACGCTCATAACTTCCTCTACAAAATTTTATTTTTCTCAAACTTTATATCATTTTAAAGCTCTTGAAATTATCTTTAATTTAAAATAAAAATCTTTCAATTTCAATGTTCGAGGCTTAAGTTATGATCGGCCAAAATTTACTAAAAATAGATTTTTACCAAAAGTGACAATTATCTAGTTTTTCCAAAACTTTCAAAATCAAACCAATTCCATCACATTTCAACCATACCTAAACAACATTAGACTCATACCACACCCTTCTCAATCCATTCTACTTTCCAAATTCCTTCCAACCCCTCAATTTAACATAATTCTATCATTATCTATAGATTACCAAACTCATCAAATTCTTCTAAAATTCATACTCATACATCACGATTCTCAACAACCATCATTCTAACATAAAAAATCACATATACATCAATTCAACGCATTAAAAATAACATTTATCCACTCATCATCCCATTTATTCAAATTCATCATCATTCAATCCACAACAACATCATCAATCATCATCAATCATTCACATCATCATTTAACATCATAATTCATCAACAATTTAAAACTTATCCTAAGGTCCACTAGCCTAAATGTCCAAAAATATTATATATTACATAAAGAAAATCGAAACCATACCTTGACTGATTCTCAATATGCACCAAAACACCAAAATTTGGAGCCCATAAGCTTTCAATCACAACCAAGCCACCAACTCAAATCCGAATGCTTCCAAATAGCCAAGATAACTCTAACAAGCACCAATGCTCAAACTAACATCATATATTTCATCAAAATCAGTACCTAATAATCACAATATACCAAACTACAAGGGTTTTTGAGAAACCTTACCTTATCCATAGAAATTAGGGATGAAACACAACAATTTCTCACTAATTGTTAGTACCTAAACAACCAACTCACAAAAATTCACTCAAAAAATTAACCTTAAATTCAAAATTCACTTAGGGAGAGAATGGGGGTATGAAACTCGAAAACTTACCAGCAAAAGTTTGTTAGAAATGACAGGCTCGGTGAGAGCTTCGCGTGGTCGCAAACGACTCATCAATCGGAGTACCGTAGCTCAAGTTATAAGCAAAATAGTGAGAGGGTGAATAGCGTTCTTCTTCCTTTCCTTACTTGGCTGCTACGGTTTAATTTTGGGGAGTTATGAAGCTGAAATAGCTTCATATTGAACTTATATAAAGTTGGGTTTCGGCCCAACTTGGGCCTGGTCCAACCCGTTAGCGTTTTTTGTCTGTCTGGCCCACTTTGGGCCAAAACCTTTAATATTAGTTCCCGGTTTTTAACTTTAATTATTTTCCTAAGTTTTTCTACTATTTTTATTATTCTTACATAGTACCGGACAGTCTTAAGCCGGTACTGCCAACTAATTTACCGGTAAGCGTTTTTGCGTAACTTTTCGCAGAAATTTACATTTTCCAACTCGAAAAATTCTACTGAATTCAAATTTCACCTCTAAATTATAAAATTAAGATTTATAAATTTTGAAACTTTCTTGAACAATTAATTTATTATTATTTTATGCTAATTAATCGATTAATTATTTTCGATTCTTACATTTTAAGTGGTTTGTAAATAGTGAGAGATTATATTACCACTAGATGATGAGCTCAAAGGTTGCTCGCTTTCTCTACCAGAAGTGACCTTTCTGTTGAAGTGGAAGGAGGTTGTTGAAAGGGTGAATCAATCTTTTCATATTAAAGAAAGAAGAAAACTATTAAAGAGCTAATCGATGAGTTTGTTACCATAATAATAATAATAATAATAATAATTTAATGTACCTTTGTGGCTTTTCTGGTCTCAGAATGTTGGGAGCGAGTCGAGCTTCTCGACGTACTACTACAGAAGAGGAATAATTCGGATGAGAGAAAGTCTGCTCTGGAGAAGGTTTGGCATTTTTATCATATGATTCTTTAGTGGAAGATTCTTTCTGTGATGAAGAAAGAGATTTAAGGTAGGGACCTTAAAAAATATATAAAAAAGGAAAGAAAATTTCTCTAAGTTTTACCTTCTTTGTCGTTGAAGCTGTAGTTGAATTTTTTCATTTTCTGTTTATGTTGTCTTGATGTTTTCACTCTTCTTTTTGGAGCTTTTTTAGAAGGTGCTTCAGAAGTACTAGGAAAGATTTTTATCGATCTTTTCATAATATTGTCTAGAGAGTGATTATATCGAGAATAATAATTGCTCCACCACTCGATGAAAGACTTGGTAACGAAGTCACTATGGATAAAGGATAGTGGGGAGTAGTGGCTTCGATTTTTATCACTGAGATCAAGACATTTTTTGATGTCTTCTTTTGATTTAAAGATAACATGACAGAGAGCTGCAGGTTTTCTTGGAAAAGGAGATGGGATAGCTTGTAAGAAATCCAAATGTCTAGCAACATAATGTGGAACATGAAGGGTTACCTTGAATTGTTCTTTTTTGTATTGAGGAATTCCCGTTGAGAATATTTGAACAGTAAGAAAATTGGTCTAGGTCACATTGTTCGAACCATGGCTATCGTTGTCTGAAAAGATATGACGTTGAAACCATGATGGTCCACACCTTCGATCCGCAAAAGGGGAAAGTATTAGATCTTCATTTCGAAAATTCTGGCATGAGTGAAATTTCGAGAAAGCTTCCCGAAAGAGCTCATCGGTTGAACGTGCATTTTTGAAATCTGGCTGTAAGGTGATCAGTCGAAAACCTTTGATACTTTGCTTATCTGAAGTTGTGATTCCCCCTTGTTTCATATGTTTTTCGAAGATTGCATTTAGCTAGAGTTGTAGTAGCCAAAGGGGCCCCTTGCATTGATCGAAGTCTTTTTCTGAAGACTATCGACCATTTGCCCCAATTCGTCATAGAGATTGCCTAGAAGCAATTGGCCAAATTGAATTTGTGCCCTTCATAAAGTAAAGTGGCCAATGGGATGAATAACTTCTGCATCGAGACACTCCTCGAGCAAAAAATAATAATGTTTAGCCAATAATACAAAAAAGCTACACATTCATCTTCTGTGACGGAGCTATCTTCTTTTTCCTTATTATGTTTGATAAATTCCTCACAAGATTTTTTCTCGACAATGTTTTATTTTTTATTGGGCTTCATTTCAAACATGGCTACAAGGTTGCCCTTCGGAAGCCCAGTGATAGCTACTACATCGAAAAGTGTGGAGTCAATCATTTCACATGGAAGATGAAAGTTGTTTGTGGTTTTGATCCAAAAATAAAGTGCAGCCCTAATCATCCAATGATGTGTGATTGGCGGGAAATGGGAGAGTCGAAGGAGAACATGAAAGCCTTAAAGTTTTCAAGCTTCGCCTTTGGCAGATTCAACCCTTTGATACCAAGTGAGGAAGCTGGCATTTTTAAAAAAACTCTTAGGATTGTTCCCGAAAGGTTTTCTATTATCGATGAAGGGAGCTATAAAAATATCTTTTTTTAATAAGTAAGCCCTCTCCTTTGGCACTAGAAAAATGGTGGGAGATTTTTTTTGGCTTGGTCTAGGAAGTTTAAAGGACTGATGAAACAGTGCACGTCGTCTTCAATAGAGAAGGAAAAAAGGATTTTGTTGTCATTTGTTGTATTGGTTGGATCTTCAATAACAATATCCGTAATTCGAGAAAGGATTTTTAAATCAGGTTGTTCGAAAGTGTCAGTGGCAATTTGTTTTCTTTTGCTTTTTGACGACGAAGTTTCTGAAACTTTGGATGAAGCCATTGTTATAGAAAAGGAAATAAAATTAGGGAAGAAGAAAGATAAAGTTGGAAATGGAACGATCACTAGATAGAATGAGGAAAAAAGTAGGTGAAAGAACTACAAAGTTGAGGAAGTCACTGTTGTCGTTCTTGAAAAGATATTGCCAAGGAGAATTTGTGAGAGAAAAATGGAATTTTTCTTGGTTAGGAGTGAATGATTTTTGTGGTTTGTTTTTTCAAATTTAAAATAGAAAAAACCTTCCTTGGGAAGGTAAAACTAAAGGAGAGAGAAACGGTAATTAATGAGAAAACGTGTTGTAGTAGGCGTAATTATTGGATTTATGGAGACGTGGATAATTAATGGACTTTGTTTAAATTAATTAATTGATTATGGCATTTAAAGAGTCTTGTTCAGATAGGATTGAGCGTTTTATTCCCAGTTTGATTGCGATGAACGCATCAATCCTAAGGGGACAATTTGTTAGTCAAAATTCAAACAAGTTTTAAAAATCGAGTTTGAGACTTGTTTGGTACCTTCGAAGATTGTGAAGCTCATCGAGAAGGGTTTATCGACAAGAAAGATGGATTCGATTGGATGAACTCATCGAAGAAAAGTGAAATAATCGAAATGGCAAAGAGGCTAACAAGTGAAGATAATTGGTAGCAATTATAGGATCATTCAGAAACGCGAGAACAGTTATCAAAGAATTTTCACACATGGAAAATATGTTGAAGTTTGATTGGTCAATGACTCTTATAAATAGTTGACAACTGGAAGGAATAGATGTTGAAAATCGTTTTCAGAAAACACTCTCGTACACTCATATCTCCAGTGATTTTCTGAGTCTGCAAATAGCTTTATTTTCTGTAGGATTCCTTCCATGTCTTTTAAATTTCTTTAAGTTTCTTGTAATCTTATCTTTTCTGCAAATTTACTTTTTCTTGCAAAGTCTTTGTTTTCTTCTTTAACATTTCTGCATTGTCTTTCAATTTCAAAGTCTTTTGACCTTTTGTTGAAGGCATTTTATTGTTTTATCTTAATAACTTTAAGTTATTTACATTGCTTTTTTGTAATTTTAATTTCAAGTCATTTAAATTTCATTTACATTTCAAATTTTTTCTTTTCTTTCCTATTCGTTGAAAATTGTGATCTTTTGGTGCATAATTCGAAAATTAGTATTCATAAGAAGAGTAGATTTTGCTCCTAGATTATTAGATACAGTGGCAGATCCACGGGGGGACCTAAGGTGGCATGGTCCCCCCCAAAATTTTTAAAAAAAAATAGTAAATAGTAATAATTAATAATATTAAAAAAAATATAAGTTACAAAATTTTATAAATTAAAATAACTAAAAACTGCACTATGTATTGGATATTTGAATTATTGTTGCTCTTGTTAATAAATAGCCCATTCTAATAATTAATAAAAATGGTTCTATTATACTAGCCCAAGCCCATACTATTAATTAAAGTAACCCTAGTACATTTTTTAAATATTTGTTTCAAACCATGTATCAGCGCCACTTTTCTCTCTCTTTTAGTGGTTCTCAAACTTTTGGTCTTCTACTCTTCTCATTCTAATTTTCCTTCCATACTAAAACAAGACATATGAAGAAAAACCATTGAAGAGAAGTGAACAGCAAAATATTAACCATTGAATGCACAACAAAGATTCAAAGAGGTATATTTCAATTTTTTTTAAGTTAATAACAATGTCAAGTATTATTTATATTAGCTAGAATATTCGCCAGAAGTGGATGCTGCATTTTGTCTTCCATGCTATTTATTTTCTAGAAAATCAAGTCCATTCACATCAGGAGGATTTCGCAATTGGAAAAAAGTGAATAATGCATGTTGATGTTCATGCTTTTTTCCAAAGTTTGAGTAATATTATCAATGTTGTGTGCTCTTCTTGCAAACGCAATGATGAATTACGATCTGCTTATGCAACTGAAATTTCCTATTTAGTTGCAACTAATCAAATTGAAACAGGAAGGGGAGCAAATCAAATTGGCACATTAAAAAGATCAGGAGATACCAGGTGGAGCTCTCACTTCAACTCAATTTGTAGCCTTTTACTTATGTTTGGAGCAAAAACTTCAGTTCTAGAAGATTTGGCTACTAATGGATCTACATATTCTCAACGTGGTGATGCTACTTATGCTCTTAAATCTTTATTATCATTTGATTTTGTTTTCATTTTGCATATGATGAAAGAAATCATGGGAATCACTGATAAACTTTGTCAAGCATTGCAACAAAAATCTCAAGACATTTTGAATGCTATGCATCTGGTTTCTAGTACAAAGTCATTAATTCAATAGTTAAGAGATAATAGTTGGGGAGCACTTTTGGAGAAAGTTAGTTCTTTCTGCAATGATCATGCTATTCAGATACTTGATATGGGTGCTTCTTTTAGTGACATAATTTGGTCTCGTCGTAAAAAGGATGTTGTCACTGTTGAACACCACTATCGTGTTGACATTTTTACTAGCGTGATAGATTTTCAATTGAAAGAGCTAAATAGTAGATTTAGTGAGCAAGCAACCGAGCTCCTCATATTGAGTACATCTTTAGATCCTAAAGATGCTTTCAAGTTATTCAGTGTTTGCAACATATGCAATCTTGTAAAGAATTTCTATTCTTTAGATTTTTCTGAGCAAGAAAAGATTCAATTGGATTATGAGTTACAACATTATGAACTTGATGTGGTTAAAGCTCCAGATTTTCAGAATTTGTCTGCTCTTGCTGAATTGTGTCAAAAATTGACAGAGACAAAAATCAAATATATATCCTTTAATTGATAGATTAATTCGTCTTGTTTTGACTCTTTCTATGACAACAGCAACAACTGAACGGGCCTTTTCAGCTATGAAGATTATTAAAACAAGGCTTCGAAACAAGATGGAAGATGAATTTTTAGCAGATTGTATGATTGTATATATTGAAAAGGAAATTGCTTCAAAATTTACTTCAGAGATGATAATTGATGATTTTAGTTCCATGAAGCATCGTCGAGCAAGTTTAAAAATATCAAAATCTTAAAGTATGTAGTTGAACATTGACTTTTATATAATATAATTACTTTTTTGATATATATGCTACAAATCATATTTTGTTAATTTTTTGTTATATTTATATTTAATTGGCCCCCTCTTATGAAATTTCTGGTTCCGCCACTGATTAGATATTGAACAAACCTAAATTTGCTAAAATTCAGCATAACAATTGTTATTATTATTTTTGATGATATTATTTTGGTTTAATTACTCTGTTGGTCCCTATAGTTTCGTGAAATTTTTAATTAGGTTCCTATACTTTTTTTCTTTTTAATTGGGTCCCTGCACCAAATTTTTTTTCAATTAAGTCCTTCTTAGTAATAATTGGCTTAATTTTATAGGGACCCAACTAAAAAAAAAGAATTGGTACAGGGACCTAAATAAAAGAAAAAAAAGTGTAGAGACCCAATTAAAAAAAATTTGGTCCAAGGACTCAATTAAAAGAAAAAAAATATAGAGACCTAATTGAAAATTTTATTTGTGAAACTATAGGGACCAGCAGAGTAATTAAACCTATTATTTTATACATATTTTTTATATTATGCATTTATGTCAGCATAAATTTGTAAAAAAATTATAATATTTTTAAAATTAAAATTAAAATATTTATTTTCTTATAATAAAATTTTAAAATACTTTTAAAAAAAATTTAAGAATAAGCATAATCTATTATTTTTTGTTAATATTTTTAATTATTAATTTAATTTTTTTAGTTTAATAATAATTTAATAATATATTTTTAATTTATATTTTTAAATATTATTAATTAATTATTAATTAAAAATAATAAATTCTATTTAAATTCAAATATTTCTCTTCTTTAAAGATCCAATTGATTAGTACGTAGTCTTAATCCTTATTATGCGTCATTTCATTTCATTTCATTATAATGTTTTACTCTTAGGTACGTGTGATTTAGGAATGCGGACCTACCTAGCTAGCTATATTATTTAATTATATATGATGATTAACTTTATAATACTGCTACAGCAGATCTCAATGTCATGAGTAGTCAAACGACAAGAACACCGCCTCTCATCTCTGTTATCGTAAAATTCACTATGTCAAATGATGTAGATATTATTAACCCAACATACACAAGTATCGAAAGTTTTTAAATCTATCTATCTCCAATCTTCCCCATGATCATCGAGTAAGGATAATAGTTAAGAAAGCAAAAGATCCAATAAGGTATGTAGGATTCCATTTAATTAAGGTTTAATTATTCTGATGGTCCTATAATTTTATTAAATTTTTAATTAAGTTTTTATACTTTTTTTTCTTTTAATTTGGTCCCTATACTGCTTTAATTTTATAATTAAGTCCTTTTTAGTGTAAAAAATATTAGAGTTAACTGAATATTTTTTTATAAATTGAAGATATTTATAATTAAAAACTTAATTAAATCTTTGACCGCATGTATTTTGGTAAAAATATTATCTTAATTTTAATATTTTTAACATGAAAAGGACGTAATTACAAAATTAAAAGCAGTGTAGAGACCCAATTAAAAAGAAAAAAAAGTATAGAAACCTAATTAAAAATTTGGTGAAACTATAAGGACCAACAGAGTAATTAAATCTTTAATTAATTAGAGCGAAACATGCACCATACATGGTGCGGCCTTTAACCTGCTAAAATTACTCGTTAGGATACTATTATAGGGGCCATGTTGTATTAAAAGTAAAGCTCATGAAAACTTTGCTAAGAAATATAGCTGTTAGCAAAAAAAGTTTGTCAATTTTATGGTATTTTTTGTTTAGTGTCTAATTTTTGTCTAAATTATATGTATTGAGAAAAATAAAAAATCTGAGGTGAGAAATTTAATGTTTCTTCCTTTGTAGCCTCTTTAAATTTAGCTAAATTAATATGTTCATATCACAAAATATTTCATGAATATAATATGTTCATATCACAAAATATTTCATGAACATAAAAGTGATTTTGTTTTTAAAATCATGTTTATAAGAAGCTACAATTTTGAGCTTCTGTGTTTTATCAACGGACTTTTAGTCATTAATGCTCTATCTTTATTTATTTTTTACCAATTTTATTCTTTATGCATGTTATTATATTATTTATAAAATTCTTATTATTTTTGTTTACATGAATTCTCTTTTTTGGCAATGAGTTATAGCTCAAATCGCATAGTCTCTCCATACTCAATTAAGAGGTTGTAGGTTCGAGTCTCCTATCTTTGGTAAAAAAAAAAAAACTCTCTTTTTATTATTTATTATTTTTATTTTTTATTAATTATTTATTTGATATTATACACTTTTATAATTATAATTTTTTGTATATATTAATTTTATTATAGAATTATTTAATAAGATCTATTCAATTATCTAAATTAAAATGATAAGATAATATACAAAAATTATTTACGTTGATGTCTATTTTAGTAATTTTTTATCTAAAAGTGATTTTGAGTAGTATAATTCAAACAACATTTATTTTATTATAATTCATTTTGATGCAAAGATTGCCAAAAATAAATCACTTTAACACAAACTTACCTTTCATCAAAATCAAATTTGTAAAATCAATTTTATTCAAACTCTCGTTTGTAAACTGTAATCTAAACACACGCATATTACCTATAACGGATTCTAACACTCAAATCAGTTTTAATCTAAGAGATATAAGGATTAGTGTTAGATGTTATACCTGGGGTCGAACTATTGCTCCCTATTTACCATGTTCGGATGGGCGAATGAAGAGATCTACATGATCCTATCCGAGATATGTGTTAAATTTCCAGAAACGTGTTCGAGATGGCTTCTCTTTTGGGTCGAGGCGCCCCTAGCCAGGGACTTCTGGTCTACTAGTGGTGCTAGACCCAATTCTAGAGTTAAACCATAACACAAAAAGCGGTAATTTGAGTGTGTATATATTTTTAAATAAAGTAATTAGCAATCAAATAATTAAATTGATATAATAGAATAATTAATATTATCATAGTTAAATAATTAATTTTTTCATAATATTATAATCAAACTTTTATAAACACTAAATACATACCTCTATTATGATTATTAATTTTAAATTTATTTAAAGAACCAACTAAATATACTAAACATCACTGATGCTGAACATATTTAGATATCTAAGTATTATTATATTGACGTCTATCTCGCGTGTTCAACCGAAGTATACGTGGATAGCTTTAAGCCTCAATTTAACGGCGCGAGTGCATGATTCGGAGTAGTTACTTTACTTGAAGATGCACGTGATGGGGCATAGAAGAAGAGGAGCCTGTAAGTCTTGATCTTGAGCCTCCATGCATCGAGGGAGCAGAATTCGCTGATAGGAACAAACAATAAAAACAAAGATTGAAATCAAAACCCTTTTAATTAAGATTATCTAAAAAGTTACTATTGTATCAATCATGAATCATCGGTGACTCCTCCTGTTCTTGTCAAAACAAAACTAATAAGGCTCCATAGAAACAAACAAAAACTTAGTCCACAGTTTTGTCTTTGACGAGTTTCTAGGCTTGACTCAATCCACCCACTTGGGCTTGTGATTTGCGCTTATGCCGGGTATCTCGACTAAGAAAAAAGATCAGTTTTATATTTTATTTTCTTAATTATTTTAAAATTTCAAATTTTTTTTCTCTTGATGTTTTAATATATATATATATATACTAAATTTATTTATTTACAAATTAAAAAATAATTAAAGGAATAAATTAAAATTTTTTATCATTAAAATTCTATAGTCTAGTAATATTTATAAGCTTTTAGATATAGTCTAAAAATGGTAAGAAATTAAATATTGAATTAAGTCTTGCTTACACAGTATTTTTTGTTTTTTATTATTAGATTCGATTTCTAAATTTTTCAATATATTTTTGCTTGATTATAGTCTATAGAGTAGCATTTGGAAGAGAAATCGAGACCGAAAGATAGAGATTGAAAGATCTAGACAAAGACTTAATAATAGTGTAAGATATATAGAACTGAGTTATGCCTCAGTATTTTAATTAATTAGGTCAAATAAAAGTATAGACTGAAATACATGAAATGACTAAATTACTTTTATTATTTAAAATAAAATAAAAAAGAAAAAAAAGGAACTATAACCCAACATTACTGCCATCACTTTCTCCTTTCTCATTTCTCAATTT
>NC_029785.2:112645838-112649055 GCF_000816755.2 Arachis ipaensis | reverse complement strand
TTGTCATTGTTTTCTTCTTCATACCTCCTCTTTTTCCTTTTTATTTGTCCTATTTTCATATGGTTTATAACACCCTACCACACAGAGCCTTACGCTTAAGTCGTAAAGTAGAGGTGGCAAGGTATTACGACCTCTAAAAATAAAATACGTACATAAATATAGTTGAAAGAAATCATATCTAGGAGCCTTGAAGAAGAAGTTAAGCAAAAACGAAAATAGAAAATCGTGTCACACTCGCGTGGATAATCGTAAAATGGATAGATTAGATCAAAAGAAGGAAAAAAAACATAATATACAGATTAGAGTTCCAAAACACAGATATCAAACTCTAGACTCGACCTGCAAATAAACACCTGTTTCTCCAAGTCAACCTCTAAAAGGGACAAGCATAAAATACAAGATGGAGAATCTATATACATATATAAGCATAAATAAAATACAACCCTAAGTCCTCAGAGTTCTTCGCTTCCACAAAGTCTCCAGAACACTCAATGAGGTACCTCCTGACCTGCATTTGAAAAGCAACAATATATATGGGATGAGAACCGGAGGTTTTTAGCATGGTAAAGGTGCTCGCATAGTTAATATAAAAGGTCCTGGAAAAGTCAGCGGCATTCTTAGAACTCTGACACTCAGATTTCAGCTTAAATATCCAACTAAACCAGAAATTAAGTAAGTTATCTAAGGTATTCAAGTTCTAAATATAACTTTAATTTAACACTTCACTTTCTATCTCCTCCAATCTTCCGAATTATCGGTGGAACACTCCCCCCCCTCCCCGCCTCACACCTCCGCCAAGAGGGGTCTCTCAGAAAACATACACATGCAATTCAAGCAAGGAAATCACAGGTAGAGGAGCAATTACAGCAAGTAGAACAAGTAGCAGATAAGCAGAGTTAAGCAATTAAGCAAACTAAAACAATATACACTCAACCAAAACATACAAATGCACATGATGTATGCCTGTCCTATGGCTGATGAGCTCATTTGTCGGTTATAGAGCCAAACTCGACATGTCTGGTAGCTAACCCGGACACTATCTCTCTGTTGCGCATTAATACTATTAGAGGAATACATGCCCTGTCACCATTAAAAGGATTATGTACCCTGTCACCATTAGAGAGATTATGTGCTCTGTCACCATTAGAGGGAATAGGTGCCCTATCACCTTTAAAACCAGAGAGAAAACACAGACATACTTGCCATCAATCAACCTCAACCATGTCTCATTTATCATATTCATTCAATTTTATATTCAAACTCAGTTTTCATCATTTTTCTTCCTCATCTCTTCCCGGAGCAAGTGGACAACGCCACTGCCTCTTACCCAGGGTCACATATCTCATTCATTTACAAACCATCATTTCTGCACTTCCTCAACCACAATTCATTACTTCAAACCTTATTATCACACCTTCCATTTCGTTCATCAACAATTCATACTCAAAACACAATTCATTCTTTTCTAAATAAAACAAACTCAAAACATAATCCTTTTCTTAATAATTCAAAATCAAATTATAAAACCCTTAAAAATCCAAATCTTTCTAAATAACCATTTCAAACGAAACCTCCTATTTTCATAAAAATTTCGGCAGCATCTCCTCTAAAACTTAGACTTTTGCCACCCCTCAAGGGTCCCAAACACCTCTCGGTGATTCAAATTATTTTCAGTATCAAATTATTTAAAAATCCAACCACACATTTCTCAACTAATCCGTTCAATTCAATTTCACAAACCCTTCATCAACCCTCAACACATCAACAATCATCATTATTTTATACTCATCAATATCATAATCCAGCACATACAAATTCATTCATCCTTTATACACACATCATATACCATATACACAATCCATCAATAATTCATTCAGTTCGTTCCTATTTTAAGGTCTTCTAGCCTAAGTTTTCATGTGACATTAAATATTAACTACGAGAAATCAAAACCATACCTTGGTTGATTCCTCCCTAGCTCATACAATATCACTATAATCATCATAGAGTTCACTAATTTAATGATTCACAAGGGTTTGATAGTTTTTTATCTTACCCACAGATCAATTAGACAAAATTCACTGATTTTCTGCTACTAGAATTCACCTAAACCATCAAAATCATTCAATTCCTCAATACTCAAACCCTAAAATCATGAAATTGAGGAGAGGGAGAAATGGGAGAGAAATGCTAATTTCTTATCACTTTGTTTGAATATAATTGAAGAGAATTTTGAGATGAACACGTGGCCGCTGACGGCTCGTCAATCAGAGTTCCGGATCGAAAGTTACGTGGAATTGAAATTTTTTGACGATGGTTTGGTTTTTTTTGTGTTGAATCGCTCTCTTCTGCGTGCTTCCATGAGAAAATGGGGAAGAAAGGGTTTGGAGTTGTTTATATAAGTGGGCCTTAGGTCTGGTTTGGGTCCGGTTCGACAGGTCCGGCTCATTCGCCTATTTTTAGACCAAAATCTTTAAAATTAGTGTCAAAACTTATATTTTAATTATTTCTACTTCATTAAAGTATAAAATTTAATTTTTTAATTCTTTAAATAATAATTAATTTATTGGTTAATTATTTATTAATTTCGCAGGTTTTACATGGTTCCTGTTTTGTTTGTTTCTTTTGTTAATTGTAGAGTCTACAAGAGTATCTGCTTACTTTTGTTGAATATTAAAATTGAGTAGAGGTAGAATCTTGCGAATAGTATCTGTCCTCTTTATTTTCCACCATGCGAGCTTTTGATTTATATATGTTGTTATTGAATATTGAGTTTAAGTAGAGGTAGAATCTTGCGAATAGTATCTATTTTCTATATTTTATACCGTGAGTACTTTTATTTTAGAAATCAGATGAGTTATTGTGGTGTCTAAGAATTTGACTTGCTTTTTTTAGGAACAAGTGTCACAAGTGTGTGTTAATTCATTTTCTCATGTCTTAGATTTTCAATAAGTTAAAAGATATAAAAGTCCTGAATATAATTAATCAAGTGTGTTTTCTCTGTTTCTATCTATCTTTCATAGAGAAATGACTTCAAAACCATTAGAATGTGATAATTCAAGCAATATTTTTAAAGTTCATATGTTTGGTTTGAATGGAACCAATTTAAGAACAAATTTAAATTAGAACTAATTTAAGAATGAAATGCTAGTATACAGAACAAATTTAAATAAGAAATTCTTGTGTATTACCGCTAGTTTGCTATACTTGCTACTTATGT
>NC_029785.2:112645230-112645824 GCF_000816755.2 Arachis ipaensis | reverse complement strand
TGTATGCATGTATGTATAGATGGAAAGCTATTGGGTTCTTGTGTATTTATTTATGACATTATTAATGGTAATAATAGGAGTCATAAGAGGTAATGAAGAAGATGAAGAGGTAACATATGATGGAAGATCTCTTATCATTGATGGCCATAGGAAAATTCTCTTCTCAGTTCCATTTACTATCCCCACAACACTCCTTTGGTATCTATGTTCATGTAATGCCATTTCATTTCATTTTTTCCACACAATTTAGTTGTATTATATTTATTCATTATCTTTCTTTTTTCATCTCTGAATGTTCTTTTGCATTTTTTTAATTTTGACAGGTACCTTGGTTTATTTAACAATGACATTTAGAAGCAAAAGATCTACAAATGACTCCTATGATGACAATAACTCTAATATAATGGGCGAACATTTTTGTAATTGTGGTTTGAGAGTTCTATTACAAATCTCAAAAAGTGTTACCAATCCATGTAGAGAATATTAGCATGTCCTATGAGACGATGTGGATGATTTAGATGGGAAGGACGTTCTAATCAAGGTCAAAGTATCCACCATTTTAAAAGAGGTGTCGAAGATCATTCAAGTGATACA
>NC_029785.2:112632527-112643981 GCF_000816755.2 Arachis ipaensis | reverse complement strand
ATTTTTGGCGTTTGAAATATTTTTTATAATAATATAATTTTTTCTATCATAAAATTTTGTTACAAAATATAACTTGATTTTGTAACATTTTTATTCCTTTAGTTACAAAAACACATTTATTTTGTAATATCTTTTTAATACAAATTACACACATAATTTATCAAATTGAATTATTAGCTAATTTACTGAGCAAGTCAATATTTATATAATATATATAGTTCAAATATCTTTCATTTAACTAAGATTGTTTTAAAGCAAAATAACATCAAAGTTACTTTTACAAGTTCAATCATAAATTAAAAGTTTTACATAGATTGGTGTCATCTATTAATCAAAATATTCTTGAGTTCTGTAGCTAACGCGTTGTCATCATTTTGGCACTACTGTAAATGTTGTGAAAAATCAAAACAAAAATTAGAAACAACATATATCACTATACAATTTTTTTCACACTACAAGAAAAACACTAAATACTGTCAGATTTAGCATTGGAGATTAACAGGCGGGTTTTACTGGTGGATTTACTGGTAGATTTGGCAATAAATTCGCCGAGTAAAAAAGTTACCATCAAATTCGGATTTCTGATAGTAAATTTATCAGTAATAATTGGAGAAAAAAATTGGCGCGATCATTACCGTCGAATTTGTCCATTTTGGTCACAGACTGTGCGTTACAGGCGAATTTTTCTGATGGTAAATTCGCCGATAAAATTGACCTTATATTCAAATTTGTGAACTCTTCCCTTCCATTTCTGCAACATCATTAACCTCACTTTTCTCTCCTTTCTCTTTTTCTCTCGTGTCAGCCCCATCGCCACCATTCGCTGCCGTTTCGCCATCGTTGACCACTTTCGATGACTCCATCCATCGTCACCGTTGAGGAGCGTCCACGTGGAGCTTGTTTCTGCCATGGAGGAGCTTGTTTCTCCTTGCGAGTTGCTACCTCTGGTGTTTGCCGCCGCCGCTGCTTGCCTCTGTCAGCTGCAATGCTACCCTTCCTCCTTAATCCAGGTATGTCTTCTTCCCTTTCTTCTTCTTTTTTTTGACATTATTAGTATTTACTAAATCCTAACCCTTCACTTCTTTGCCCTTTTTTTTATCATGTTAATTAGTTGCTTGGTTTCTTTAGATTGTATTACGATTATGGATTTGTGAATTGATGATAAAATATTGATGTTTACTGTTATCAGAGTTAGTGATTTTTGACTGTGTTGATTTATTGACACCGAAAGGCTCTATCTTAAATTTTTGATACTATTATCAGGAATATTTTTGATTGATTGTCTTCAACAAGTTCATCAATTAGCATTAAATAGGTGAAATTAAGATTGATGTTTGTCTAATTGATAAAATTAAAATGTTTATTCCCTTGTCCCCTAGCGTGGTCGACTCTCTTTCATTAATAGCTTAGATAGTTAGAAACTCTGTACTAAACTATTCTTTATTTATTTTATTTTTCTGTAAAATAATATTGTCAAAGAAGAACTAGGATCATTAAATATATATGGTTCTAGCTCATCAAAAGATCAGCCTAGTCAACAAATTTCAGGTTTGTATTTTAGGCTTTTAGCAAGATGATATACTCCTGTTACAGTGGCTAATCAATCGTTTTGTTGGTCAATTTATAAGAACTTATGCTGGCCTTGTTATTAAGTAGTTCATTTGTGGAGTCGTCTTATATGAAAGCTTCTTTATATACATGGCCTGCAATTAAACAAACAGTTAATATCATAAAATGGAATCATATACCACTAAGGGTAAACATAATATGAAACCAGTATTAATAGTAACAAGCAGCAAGTTTATGTAGAGTAAAAATAATCTATTTGTGGGAGCATTTTATGTTATCTGTTGACAGATGTATACTTTGTAACGAAAGCTTTTTTTTTAACTTATCCATTGACAAATATATGTTTTATACTTCAATTCAAAATCTAGCATGTTTGAGTATTTGTATGTACCTACTATGGATTAGTTTTTTCCTCACACTTGTTTTATGGCTTGCTTTTTTTGTCTTTGTATTGTGCTCTCTATTGTTGTGGGATTTGAATTTCTCATTGTGCTCTCTTTTTTCTGTCTTTTGACACATGTCAATCATCGGTTCAGAATTCCTTTTAAATAAAGAATCTTCGTTGATAGTATAAATCTAAAGCAATAATTGACACGTATCAAAGTTTAGAAAATTGTTGTCACAATTCAAATCAAAATAATTGGGAGTTTTATGTTCTAGGTCATCTCTCAAAGGAATTGCAGTGAGGTGCGCGTGTTATCGGTCATGAGATGTTTTTGGAGTTTTGGATGATAACAAACAAGAAACTAAATTACAAGAAAGCAAAACTAACAAATGTTAAAAATGCTTCTTGGCTAGGATTAAGAATCAAGAAATTCTATCCTTGCCATTAATCTAAACCCAACAATTATTAAGAGTAATCATATTACGTTATCTCCAATATCAGGAGAAGGGAAAGTAGGCATAATTGATTTCAATTCACAAATCATAACCACTTTACTAATTGAGCTTAATAAGAGGTTAACGTTAGTGAATACAAGATCAACTAACAACTCTAGTTATCAATCCAAATTGGACACTAATGACTCAAGATCACCTAATTCCTCAATCACAAGCTAAGAATGCAAAAATCTACTCTAAAACTAATTCAAGCATTTTATCAAACACCTAGAGTACATAAACATAAAGTATCATAAATTGCAAGAATTAGTAAAATCTATAGCTACCAAATGCAAGAAATTAATAACAACAACTCAATTAAGCATCAAGAAAACATAAAATATTAAATTGTATTAAACAAAATTGAAATTAAAAAGAGAATTTATAAACTAAAAGTGGCAAAAATGAGAAACTAACAAGAGTAGGGAAATTAAGACACTAGAGTATGAAAATATAAAGAAAACTACACTAAAACAAGATCGAAATCTAAAATTAAAGAGAAAACTAAGCTAGGAACCCCAATTCCAAGAGAGAAGTTAGAGCTTCTCTCTAGAATTATCCTAAAACATAATGTAAAACTAAACTAACACTACTTTCTTTCATTCCTCCTTCAATCTTTGGTTTAATAGCATCAAAAATGAGTTGGATTAGGCCTAAAATGGGCTCTAAATCGCAAGTCACATGCTTCTTTAATGAGGCACGTTTTTGGTATCCCGCGAATGTGAGATATGGCTGTGTATATGGACGGCTTAACTCAACATTCACTATAGACATATGCATATCATTTTTGAAGCGATGGATGTTAGCTTTCTAATGCCACTAGAACAGCCTCATTCGGAATTCTGTAGCTCAAGTTATGATAAATTTAGTACGAAGAGGTCAAGATTGACAACTCTACAAATCCTTCACTTTTTTATGAATTCTCCACTTTTGTAAGCTTTTCCTTCATCCTTCCAAGCTATCCTTGCCTTCTAAAACTTAAATCACTTAAACAAACACATCAAAGTATCGAATAGAATAAAGATGGATTACATTTGACAATTTAAAGTCATAAAAAGCATATTTTTCATAATCAAGCACAATTAGGAGAAATTCACAAAAGCATGCATTTTTCATGAATAAATTCAAGATAAGTTGATAAATTTCACTCTTTTCAATACAAGATAAACCATAAAATTGTGGTTTATCAACTTTCCCACACTTAAACATAGCATGTCCTCATGATAAACATAAAGAAAGATACAAGATAATTTCATGCAAGCTATCTAAATGCAATCTATCTAAATGCATGCAACGAACCCGCCTAATACTACCTACCTCTGTCTACTTTATTTACTTCTATCTACTTGGTCAAAATAATTCATTTTTCAAGAAAGCATGTATACGCTCTAGTCATTCAAGTGTATAAGGTTAATTCACTCAATTTCCTTCTAATCTTGCCTTCTAAGACTTGTTTTTCATCTAACAATAAACAATTATTCAATGTATGCATACAAATATCATGAGGACTTTTCTAAAAGTTGTAATGGGGCTAGAGTAAGGGTGAGGATGCATATGGTCAAGTGAGCCAGAATTTGAATCTTTGATCAACTTAAACTCTCACCTAATAAATAACAACCTATACAATTCTAATACAAAATCTAGCTACCCATTATTTCACTTTTCCATACACTCATGCATTTCTTTCAGTACATACCTCATATGCATTAATATTATTGAACTTCACATTGGGTATTACTTGTCCCCTTTTTATTTTCTTTTCTTTTTCTTTTTCTCTTTTTTTTTGTTTTTTATTTATATATACATATAAAAGTATCAATGCATATAGTACTAATCATTCAATGCTTGAGTATGTACCCAATTTCTAAAATTTTTAATGAAAATCCAAAACACATTTTTATCTCAACTAATGTTCCCAAAATTTCCACACTTAAATTATACACACCCTCTCTAGCCTAACCTAATCAAAGATCTAAATAAGGGATATTTATTATTTTTTACTTAAGACTAGTAATGTGCTGGAATTAAGAATAAAATAGAATTAAATGGCTCAAAATTAGTTAACAAAGGTAGATAAAAAGGTAAGGCTATATGAGTAAATGATCTAAATAAAACAAAGGCTCCAATCATATAAATGCATTCATACGCAGAATAATAAACATAAAGAATTAAACAAGTCAAAGATTACAATTATAGAAAGAGCATAGCACACAGAAGAATGAAAATAGTGGTTGAAATGATACAACCATACATCAAAAGTTCAAAAACTCACAAAGTTGTATGTCCTAACTCTAAAAGTATGTTTCACATAAATTGACTAAGCTTATTCTATATATATATAAATACAACCCAAAATATATACTCAAACCACAAAGTAAATACCTGTTTCTCCATATCAACCTTTAAGAGGGACAAAATATAAAATATACATAATCAAAATACAAAACACCAAAACTGTAGTTCTTCGCTTCCAAAAAGGCCACAAAAATTCTCAAGAAGATACTTCTCGACCTGCATTTGAAAAATAGCAGAAATATGTATGGAATGAGAATTGGGGGTTCTTAGCATGGTAACGGTGCCCGCATAATTAATATAAAAGGTCCTGGAAAAAGCCAGAGGTATTCCTAGAACTCCGACACTCAGAAATTAAACTTAAAATTAATTCTAAATCAGAAGGATTCGTACTCTAACTACGGGATTCCTACCTTTAACCTATCTCTTCACCTTTACCTCCTTTAACCTCCTAAACACTGGTGGAATAACTCTTATCACTCTTCCGCCACGAGAGAGTCTCTCAGAAGCATACACATACAAATCAAACAAAGAAAACATAGATAGAGGTACAATTATAGCAAGTAGAACACGTAGCAGATAAGCAGAGTTAAGCAGTTAAGCAAACTAAAACAATGTAAACTCAAGCAAAGCATACAAATGCATATGATGTATGCCTATCCTACGGTTATATAGCCAACTTGACATGTCCTGGTAGCTAACCGTGGATAATCCCTCTATACGTGCATCTCGGAATTTAAAGTCCACAAACTAACCGGCAAGTGCACCGGATCGTACCAAGTAGTACCTCAGGTGAATGAGGGTCGATCCCACGAGGATTAATGGATCAAGCAACAATGATCAAGTGATTTGCTTAGTCAGACAAACAGAAAATAGTGTTTTGAGAGTTCAAACGCATTAACAGTAAATTCAAGAAATCAGAAAATAAGCAATAAATGGATTGTGAAATATATATGAGATAACAGTTAAGGCTTCAGAGATATCTATCTTCCGGATTGACTTTTCTTATTAACTATTTTAATCATGCAAGATTCAATTCATGACAAACTATATGTGACTAAACCCTAATTCCTTAAACCTTTTTAGTCTCCTCTAACCTTCATCAACCACCAATTCCTTGGTCATTTAATCCCAATTAGAGGGTGAAGTTCAATTCTAGTTTATATGCCACAGAAATCCTAATTACCCAAATATAAGAGGATGATATATCACATATCCTGTTAAGTCCAGATAATTAGAAATTTAGGAGAAATTGTTTTCAAACTATTGTTCAAGTAAAGAGCTTTTCCAAGTTATACAAGAACTCAATTAGAACAAGGGTCATACTTCCGTTCCACCCAAATTCATAAGATAAAGAACGAAAATAATTCTTGAAATAGAAATCAGTATATGAATTAAAATAGAAAAATAATAGTATCAATCCCTACAATAGACAGAGCTCATAACCTTAATAGTGGAGGTTTAGCTGCTCATGGTTCAGAGAGAAAACTAAGATTCTGTAAAACTGTAAATTGCGGAATGAGGTAGAAGAGAAGAAAAGAGCTCGAAGGGCTGATTCTTTTCCCTTTTATATCTAATCCTAATTAATGTAAAATATATTTTCTAAAACTAAATAATATCTTTTCTTATTTTTAAATGAAATAAAGTTTAATAAAAAGATCAATTAACATCTCGTGCAGGCCTTGAGGAACGAATGGGGACCACTTGATTCATTAATGTTGGCGCCTAACTTGGCAAGAATCAGCGCCTAACTTGGAGGAGGCAGTAAGGAGTGGCATGAATTGCTTGAGTTGGCGCCAAACTTGGGTTGGTGTGGCGCCTAACTCCAAGGTGGTCGAACCAATTGAGTGTTGTTGTTGTGTCTGGCGCCTAACTTGAGAAATCTCAAGTTACGCGCCACCTTGGCAGAACTCCACTAATGCTTTCCAGTGAGGAATGAGTGTTGATGTTGTGTCTGGCGCCTAACTTGGTTGTCATGGTGCCTAACTTCATGTTCCAACTCTTCATGGCGCCTAATTTCACTTGGCATAACCTCATGGCACCTAACTTCAACCCAATGGCGCCTAACTTGATGCTTTCACTCCTCCCAGTGCCTAACTTCAACAATTGGGCGCCTAACTTCATGTTTCCTTCACACCTGGCGCCTAACTTGGAATCATGGCATCTAACTTGGGAAATTCCAAGTTAGGTGCCACCTTGGCCATACAGAATGAAGAAAAAGGACATACTATTATATATCTTTGAAAAACTCTAGAAGTTAGGTTTCCAATGCCACTGAAATCATGTCAATTAGACCTTTGTAACTCAAGTTATGTCCATTAGAGTGCAGGGAGGTCAGGGTTGACAACATCATTCACTTTCTGCCTCTTCTTCAATAAAACTCCGTCAAATCCATCTAAATTCTATCTGAAATAAACAGAATTTCACACGACTCAAATTAGCATTCATAGTGGCTAAAAGATATTTAAATCTTGATTAAACTCAACAATTTGAATGCAAATTCACTAGGAAAAGATAGAAAAGATGCTCACGCATCACATCTCCAAGCTCAACAATATCCATGGGAATAATCTCAAGTTCATCCATAAGGGAGACAAAATCCCAAACTCAAATTTATACATGGGAGAGACACCCCAAGCTCAAATTTATATATATGTGCAAGCCCATAGGGGAACCCGGGGAGTTAAAGTGCCCGGTCACATCTTATGATAAAAGGTCAACAATTTGTCTCAAATTATACAAGTCAAATTAGACTTTTAATTCATCATTTATCATTGTCATTATCATCATCAATTCATGTCTCATTCCATCTCTAAATCATCATTATTATCAATTACATATCATGTATCATTCATCACTTCATTGCCTTAAAAATTCAACCTTTCACTTCTCAATCTCTTTCTCAATTTTCTACCTAATTTATTCAACACGTTCACCGTTGTTCTAAAGCTTAAAAAAACTCTCTAACGGACCTTAAATAGGTATTAAAGAGGTTCGAAAAGTTAGAGGAATAGTTTAAAATTTAAAAATACACTTTTTAGAAAAACAGGGGTCATGCGTACGCATGCCCATTCTCGCGTACGCATGAGTGTTAAAATAACAAAATTGCGTACGCGAGCACCATCCGCGTACACGAGCTCATGAAATAGAAGGGGGTCCCCGCGTACGTAGGCCCTCAGTCGCGTACACGTGAGTGTAAATAAAGCATTTTCCCGTACGCATGCACGTTTCCTGTACGCATAATTGAAAATTTGACATATTCGCGTACGCATCCACCTCATGCGTATGCAAGTGTGTTGAACAGAGAGTATTCTCACGTACGCATGCCTTAGGTTTTTCAGAAAAAGCTGTTAAGTCAGAAAAATTAGTTTTTCACACCCTAACATCGAACGCGAATAACTTTTTTGTTAAAAATTATTTTTAATCCGTTCATCAAACATTGTAAACTTCACGGACCTAACTTTTATTTAAAATAAGTTTTACAAAATTTGAGAGTCTGAAAGCCAAATTATGGCCCACTGAAATTGGTCAAAAATCAGTTTTTACCAAAGTTTATAAAAAACCTCGAGTTTTCTAAATTCTCAATTCCAAACCAACAATTTCACAACGAACACAATACCAAATGCTCCTAAACATGTTCTTACACTACTCATTCATACCTCAACATGCCAATTGCCCTACATCATTTTCTTAATTATTCACATCTTATTGTTTAGTTCAATTTTGCAATCCATTATTTACAAACTTCATCAAACTTCATCACATCAACAATTACCATCATTTTGAAATCACCAAATCATACTATAACAGATACAACTCACTCAATCTTCATTCACAATTTATATACCACATACACAATTTAAATCAACAAATCATTTAGTTTGTTCTTATCTTAAGGTCTTCTAGCCTAAGTTTTCACGTGACATTAAACATTAACTATGAGAAACCAAAACCATATCTTGCCAATTCCTCCCTAAGCCAAAATCACCTCAAAATGTCTCTCCTTCACAAATTCTAAATCTCCAATTGTCAGTTCTGCAAGTTCAACCGCCAAAATTTTGTTCTAAACCACCATTTGGACTCCAAATCAACAAGAAACACAATCTAATTCACACAATATCACAATAATCAACATAGGGTTCCCAATTTTAATAATTTTCAAGGGTTCAATAGTTTCTTACCTTACCCACGGGTCAATTGGACAAAACTCAGTGATTACCCGCTACTAGAGTTCACGTAAACCATCAAAATTATTCAATTCTTCAATACCAAAACTTAACATTTTTGAAAATGAAGAGGAGAAGGCTGGGTGAGAAAATACAATTTTCTTACCTAATTGTTTAGATGGTTTTGAAGAGTATTTTGAGACGAACGCGTGGCCGCTGACGGCTCATCAATCGGAATTGCGGATTGAGAAATATGATCAAGAAAAGATTTTGGGGTTAGGGTTTGTGCTTTGGTTCCTCCTTCCCCAATTTCCAGCGTGAATCCCTTATAATTTGGGGAGGGAAGGCTGGTTCATGGCCTTATATAGTGAGTCTTGGGGTCCGGTTTGGATCCGGTCTACTCGGTTCGGTCCGTTTCCCAGTTTTGGGCCATAATTTTTAAAATTAGTGTCAAAATTTATATTTTTAATATTTCTACTTCTCTAGATTATAAAAAATTTAATTTTCTAATTTTTTAAATATTATTTAATTTATTAGCTAATTATTCATCAGTTTCGCGGGGTTTACATTCATACCCCTAGGTACTTCTGCCGTTTACGCAACAGCAGAAAATGCAGAAACAAAGTATGGTCGATTCATAAAACCAACATTGAATCTGACCTTGTTAAAAATGTCTTCAACAATTCTCGTAACTTGATAACATCTAACACGTTGATTAACTCACATTCGAGCAAATACTTCATCTGGATTTTTATCACGTCGAACTACTCGAGGGATCTCTTCACCCAAATGTATATCATCATCCCTATTTCTAGGCATGTTCTCTAAATCCCCTAGATTTACTTCAACATTTTGTCGATCCCCTTCATCATAATCAACAATTCAAACAATCTGCTCGACTTGTCTAGCAAGACGTTCAAACTTTGTCTTGTGATCAGCTATCATAGGATTCAAGATAGTAGTCATCTGTTGAGTCAATAAATTGACCAAATCATGATTACTTTCATCGACATGCTGCCGAAACGCTGCCATTAAACCCATGATATTCGATGTTGAACCTACCTGATAATCACAGGCAAACTCACGATGTTGTAAAGGTAGTTGATTATTAACTCCCCCTAATGTACTTCCAAATTGAATTGGAGGCCCATAACCACTCATGGGTGGAGTATAACCTGGAGGGAGGCCAAAAGGAGGCCAACTTGCAATTACTAGTGGTTGCGTTTATGTTGGAGCAATTCGCAGGCGTGGATTACGCCCACTATTCCCAGCAGGGGGATTGCTAACGATCGTATTTTCTCCAACATACTACCTTCTATATGTGATGTTAATTCTGCAGAAGTTTGTACAACTATAGGAACATTATCATTCATGGATGACCCACCATTGGTATTAGAAATTTCGTCTGCCATATGTATAATCCTTCCACTTCTAAGTTGCATAAACTAAATCATCACAAAAATCTCTTGACACACTTTTTCAAAACTGTCCCACCGGGCATGCCAATTTGTTATGCAGATTTTTAGCAAATTTGGGTTGGTTCGATATCTAATAATCTGGGAGTGAAACCTACTCGTCTTATGAGTACCAGTTTTTGAATTGTGCACCAAAAGATCCCAATTTTGAACGAATAGGTAAGAAAAGAAACAATTTTAAAATCTAAATGGAATTTAAATGACTTGAAATCAAAATTATAGAAAGCAATGTAAATGACTTAAAGTTAAGATAAAGTAATAAAGTGCCTTCAACAAAAGGTCAAAGGACTTTGAAATCGGAAGACAATGCAAAAATATTAAAGAAGAAAACAAAGACTTTGCAAGAAAAAGTAAATTTGCAGAAAAGAAAAGATTACAAGAAACTTAAAGAAATTTAAAAGACATGGAAAGAACACTACAGAAAAGAGTGCTCTTTGCAGACTCAAAAAATTGCTGGGTATGTGAGTGTGCGAGAGTGTTTTCTAAAAACGAATTTCAACCTTTATTCCTTCCATTCTTCAATTATTTATAAGAGTCCTTGACCAATCAAACTTCAACATATTTTTCATGTATGAAAATTCTTTGATAACTGTTCTGACGTTTCTGGATGATCCTATAACTGCTACTAGTTATCTTCACTTGTTAGCCTCCTTGCCATTTCGATTACTTCATTTTTCTTTGATGAGTTAATCCGATCGAATCCATCTTTCTCATCGAAAAATCTTTTTCAATGAGCTTCATAATCTTCGAAGGTACCAAACAAGTCTCAAACTCAATTTTTTAAATTTGTTTAAATTTTGACTAACAGCAATATTATTATGTTTAATTTAATCATTAAAAGATATAATTGTGACTGATCTCTTAATAAGTTTATGTTAATACGTTGTTATTAAGTATTTTGCGTTTGTCATAAAAGTTTAAATTAATATAAAAAGACATATAAATAATTATTATATCTTTAATATATGTCTTCACATAAGAATTAAAGTTTTTTTAGATTTAGATAATTTTTTTTCATGAGTTTTATTTTTTTATTGATTTTATACTGAAATTTTTTTATTTGGAATTAATAA
>NC_029785.2:112626631-112632469 GCF_000816755.2 Arachis ipaensis | reverse complement strand
TAGTCCTTTAATTTAAAAATTTTTAAATTATTTTATAATTTAAAAATTTTGAAACTATTTTACGAAAATATTTTTCCCAGACTTAAACTCATAAAACAAATATATAAATGGTTATATTTTTAATAGAAACATAACCATTATTATTAGTTTACCAATAACAAATTAACAGAAAAATTAACATAACTCAAACAGTTATGTTTTGGGAACTAAATTAAATTGTTAAATTGTTAAGAGACAAGTTGATCTATACATAATTTTTTAAGAACCAAGATAAACATTAACTCGAATAATTAAGAGTCATTCTAATGGAAGTAGTTTATGGTATTCATATTACAGATTCCACAAAATAGATTGGCAGCAGAGTGACTGTTGCAGAGGCAATAAAAAACGTTTAATTAAGATCTGAATACACAAAACGCGAAAATTAAAAATAGTTGAGAGGTCATATGCGAAGATATGATTGGCTTATTAATTTTGAAATGAGGTCAGAGATATACATTGATATAATATATTAATTAAAGAAATAAGCTAGCTAGCTAAGGGATCGATGTGAGTATTAATATTGTATATTAGCAGAAGAATCCTTGCTGTTAATTGGATCCAACATCAAAGGTCATCATCATGTGCTCCGAGATGCACGCTGAACAGTCTCATTTCCATGTGCTTTCTGCCTTTCTTCTCTATCTCAATCCATCTCTCACCAATGCTTGCTAAGCTTAGCTTCAAGTGAAACGTGAAAATATATCAAAACAGTTCATTATTCTGGAGAAACGATTTTGTTTCGATCAGTCTGTACTTGCTTTTATTTTAACCACACTATAAATTCCCCTAGGCTAGACGCATAGGATGGCTTAATAAGCATCGCAACTTTTTCCAACATGGAGCGGCATTTTTCTTTTTAATGCATACAGTTGTTTAATTAGTTCAAGTTTGGTTGACTATGGTGGCTAAGGATTGACCACCCAATAAAGAGTTAGCATATGTCATGGCTGAAAATGTTATTAAGTTAGAAATTAGTCCGAAAACGATGCCTATTTTTGAAGTGTTTGTTTGATACGTGGATAAATTTATATGTATTGGTATAAAAAAAATTCACGTTATCATTTATTTATTTTTTTAAATATATGATATCATTGTTTTTATTAAAATAATTTTATAATCAGTTAGTAAACAATAAAAATATCATTCTATTTACTTTTAAAAACGATTAAAATATCTTTATTTTGGTTTTTACCCTTTTAGATTTAACAAACATTAAAATTCAATTAACATTAAATTCCAAATTTTAAATTTGTGGAATATAATACAAAAAGTACGTACTCTTTTAAATTGTTCTACTAGAATTTTTTTAACTTAATAAAGTTTGTGTCGTCAAAATTAATGTTTTGCTACACATACCACAATTTTATTTCTAACTCAGAGTCATTGTATTATATATGAGAGTCTTAATGTGAAATTGTCGGGGTTTGAGGAGACCCTGACAGATCCACAATCCTAAAGGGATATACTAATTTCATTCTCCTGATGTGATTTTTCTCTGTGAAAGTAAAAAATCAGTCTCGAATGGTAAAACGTAAAGTCAGATCATGCAAATATCAAAGTTTTATATTAGTAGACTCAAATGAAACATTAGGAAGAGTGGCTCTAGCATGGAAAGATCATATGGAGGTACACATTCTGTTTCAAAATTTTTTCCTATAATTACTTCAGTTAAAGATGAGAATAAGAATGTGAGTTGGGAGTTAGTTGGAGTTTACTTGAGTACTAATGAGTTGACTCGAATCAATCAATTTAAAGAACTCTCTTCTTGACTTCAGCTATTTGAAGGTAAGTAACTTTGGATGACTTCAATGTAATTACAAATTATGGAGAAAAGGAGGGAGGAAATAAGAGGTCTGATACCTCCATTGAAAATTTTAATAGTTTCATTGACGATAATCAATTGGTTGATCTTGGGATGATAAGACAGCGGTTCACATGGTCAAATAGGAGGGTTGGAGAGGTGTTAATTAGGGAGAGGCTTGATCATTTTATGACTAGAATGGCTTGGAGGAAGACTTATGTAGATGCAGTGATAAGAAGATTATTGGAGAATGATTTGGATCACGCTCCTCTCTTACTTGATTCGGTTCTTCCAAGACGGTCTACTAAAAAAAGATTTAAATTTCAAGAGCAGTGGTGTGAGATAAAGTCTATAAGGACGCGAAAGTTTGGAGTATGAAAGTTAATTGCTCACCTATGTACATTTTGGCACAGAAATTAAAGTGTTGTAAGCACCATCTGGTGCAGTGGCAGCAGTATAACAAATCCAACTCTAAGAAGGTAATTGAAGAATTAAATCTTAGATTAGAACAGTTGAGGACATCGGTTTATTTTGGTAGGCCAGAGGTGTAAGAGGTAGAGAAAAAATTAGAAGAGAATCTATCAAAAGAAGAAAGTTTTTGGAAAAAAAATCAAGATGCAAGTGGCTGAAAAAAGAGGATAGCAACACAAAGTTTTTCCATCAGAAGTTTCAAGTTAGAAACCGAAAAAATTAAATTTGGGGACTAGTTCGAAATGATGTTGAGATGACTTTAGATCTACAGAATATTGCTTTAATGGTTGAAAATTATTTCAGAAAATATTTTCATCTGCTAACTCATTAGAACCTCGTGACACATTCAGCAATTTCAAAACTCCGGTTATAGCTTTCAAGAACCGGAGGTTAATGAGACTAATCTCTATGAAGAAAACCAAGAGATCCACTTTTAACATTTTTTCTCAAAGTGCTCTAGGTGAGGATAACTTTACAGCATGATTTTTCTAGTTTTATTGGGATATTGTGGGTGGTGATATTTTTAAGGTGGTTCGTAGCTTCTTTAGTGGAGATAAAATTCTCAAGGCGTTTAACCGTACACAGATTTGCTTGATCCCTAAAGTCCCGAATGCTAGAGACGTACCACAAGTCAGACCTATTAGGTTATCCTCAATCTTTTATAAGATTATTTTCAAAATTCTAGTACATAGACATCAGGAGTTTATGAATAATTTAATAAGTCCAAACCAGAGTATATTTTTCAAGGGTAGATTAATTATGACAATATTCTAATAGCTCATGAATGTATGCACTACCTCAAAACTAAGATATGCGGATTGAAATGTGAAATTACTATTAAATTGAATATGAGTAAAGCATATGATAGAATTGAGTGGAGTTTTTTATGGTTCATCATGGAAAAAATAGGTTTGGAACCAGATGGATTTCTTGGATTAAAGAACTAGTCACTACTGTTTCTTATTCTGTTCTTGTGGATGGTCAACCTTATGGCTTTTTTAAGCCAACAAGGGGTATCCGGTAAGGATATTCCTTGTCACCTTATCTATTTTATTCTGTGTGAAAGGATTATCTTATCTGTTACACAAGCAGAGCAAAATATGTCTATTCAGGGGATTCAAATTCATAGAAGGTCTCCAACAATCAATCATCTTCTCTTTGCTGACGACTCTATCTTATTTGGAAAGGCTAATGAGGAATCATATAACAATATCCCATTTCTACTCAATGAATATGAGATGCTTAGCGGCCAGAAAGTTAACCTCCACAAATCAACAGTTTTTTTCAGTCAAAACACCCCACTCGCCAGAACAATAGCTAGCACTAGAGTTACTTAACATAGAGTATGTGGGAACCCAAGATAAATATCCAGGCCTTCTATCCATTATTCAGAGATCTAAAAGGATTACATTCGGTGCAATAAAGGCTAAAATTCATAAAAGAGTTCAGGCTTGGAAGAGGAATCTGTTATCAGAAGGTGGCAGACATATTTTAATCAGAGCTGTCAAAAAAGCTATTCCAATATATACGCTTTCATGTTTCAAGCTTTCAGATTCTCTAATGGAAGACAGACACAGGATTCTAAGACGGTTTTGGTAGGGTTAGAAGGCAATGGAGAGAAAGATGGCTTGAGTTAGTTGGGATTGTATGACCAGACTCAAAAGAAGGTGGATTGATATTCAAGGATCTCAGATCCTAGAACCTAGCCTTGATGGATAAACAGTTTTAGCAAATTACTACTAAGCCTAATTCGTTACTTGTGCGTATGCTCAAAGAAAAATACTATAGATACACTAACTCCCTATTGGAAGATATAGGAAACCAACCTTCCTGGAGTTGGCAAAGTCTACTGGAGGAAAGAAAAGTGGTAGAAAAGAGTTTGAGATAGAGTATAGGATCTGGCACAAATGTTCATATCTGGGAGGATCCATGGTTACCCCTAGCCTACCTTTTTAGACTCAGTAACAACAACAATCCAGTAACAAACATCAATTAGGTACATAATTTACTTACAGTAGATAGAAGATGGAATAAAGAGCTAGTTGAAGCAGTTTTTTTCTCTGAGCTCAGTTCGTGAATTCTTTCCTTGCTACTGAACGACGATGGTGAGGACAAGCTTGAATGGGCCTGGAGCAAGAGGAAGCAGTACGATGTGGCATCGGGATACTGGGTGACTTATGAATTTTTTTTATGCGCCAATTGAGTACCTTTCAACGGTGATGACAACTTTAATGCTCTGAAAATCAATTTAGGGGTTAAAATTATCATCCAAGTAAATATTTTTCTGTGGAGAACAGCCCATAAAGAACTATCTGTACTCAATTTGATCAATCAGAGATTCTCAGATACTTCAGCAATGTGCTCAAGATGTAGAAATGGCAATGAAACAATCCTTCACGCCTTGGTGCAATGCAGTTCCGCTCCTGAGATTTGGTCTTCCTCTCCTTTTGTGGATGCTATAGTGCAAAATAGAACCATGGAGTTTGCAGTCTGGTGGCAAACAGCAAGTAGAGGTATTGGAAGAGAACAATCTTCTATGACTCTCCTTGCATCTCTGTGTTAGGCGTTGTGAAAGGCGAGAAATTTGGAGATCTTTGAAGCTGAGAAGTTGACGGTAACAGTAATTGTGGAAACTGCAAGAAAGCTCCAGCAGGGAATGACTCAAGTTATAGAGTATCGTTCTTTGTGAATCTCCAATCTCTTTCATTAGTTTTTCTTTTGCTAGTATTTAGTGTTTACCAAAGTGGAAGGCCTTTTGTTTTTTGTCTTTGTCCCTACAATAGACAGTATATTTTTTTTTACAAAGCAATACAATTACATATCTTTAAAAAATAAATTCTAAATTTTAAATAATTAAGAAAATAGAAAAATCAGATATGAGAAAGAAGAAACTGTTCATCTTCTTCCCTTTCTTTAGGTAAGCAGCACTGCATTGTTCCTCTGGTGTATATATATATTCTTGGACGTCTCATCGTTCTTCTCACTACACAATCACCAAATAAAAACAAATAAGAAATCTTTAAAGAATAAACAAAAAAAAATCGCGATTTATTTTAGGTTAATATGACTCAATTCTCCATTGTTGAGCATCATTCACCATATGATGGACCTTAGCAACAACAATACTGACAGTAAGAACTTCAATGCTCCTGCAACGACCTACGTCCGTCACGCAAAGGCAATGGCAACTATTCCGGTTGACGTGAAGGAGTATCCTCAGCCGTATGTGTTCGTTATCGAGACGCTGAAGATTGAGATCTCGGTGACATCAAGATTGAAAAGGGGAAGAAGAAGAAGATTGAAGAACAATTTTTCTTTTTTTATAAATTCTATCAAATCTATTTTAAAACAAAAGATAAATTATTCTTTTATTACATGTCTTATTATTATAGTTAAACTCTTAATCAAACTTAAATTTTATTAACTTAATCAACTAACTAGGGTATAACTTTTTTTTACAAATTACAAAAATCGCCAGAAAATTTTTATTTTATATTTTTTTATATCTTTTCAAACTTTTCAAA
>NC_029785.2:112625368-112625626 GCF_000816755.2 Arachis ipaensis | reverse complement strand
AAAAAGAAAACAAGAGAAACAAATTTGAAATTTTAATTTTTTGGTGCCTTTTGAATATTTTTATTTAATTTTTTGTCTTCTGAGATTTTTTTATTTTGTGATTGAAATCGATTAATAAATCATAATTTGAAAAAAAATTAACCTTTTTAATTAATCATTTTTGTAATTTGCAAAAAAGTTATATCATGTTAATTAATTATATTAATAAAACTTAAATTAGATTAAAAGTTAAAGTTAACCATAATAAGTCAATTCAAT
>NC_029785.2:112622653-112625343 GCF_000816755.2 Arachis ipaensis | reverse complement strand
TAGAATTACAATAAATAATAAAAATATGTAATTTTTACATTTTTTATAATAAAAATGTTATTTATTATAATTTTATAAAAAATACTATATAAATTGGATATAAAATCCTATGTACTATTGTTTTAAGTTTTATATAATAATTGTTTATTTTTGAAAAATGGTAATGTGTATTCTTTAATCTTTTAATATTAACATGGAAATAGTATTTAAAAGTGTATTAAGATGTGTTATTTTTTTATTCACAAACAAAGCTATATATGCTATTATCTAAATTTTTTTATAATATATTTAAATAACATATATTTTTAGAATCCAAAATACATATATTTTTAATCTATATTTTTAAATATCGTTGATTAATTACAAACTAAAAATAATAAATTTTAGAGTAAAGTATCGTTTTTATTCCCAACGTTTGGGTAAATCCTATTTGTGTCCCTAACGTTTAAATCGTCCTATTGGTATCCCTAGCATTTGTAAAAGTGATTTAATGTTATCCTGCCGTCAATTACACATCATGAGCGCTTTAGTTTGAATTTTAAAAATCTCTTCTTGAAGTTAGAATACATATGTTTGGGATAGAATTGATGATCTATTCCGAAAAATAGCTCATCAAATGTTGAAACTAATTCCTACAACATTTACACAATTCACATTTCTAGGGACATAATTGAATCTAAACACAAATAGTGGGTATAATATTAAAATCGAACACATCCAAGTGAGACCTAATTGAGAATGAATACATCCAAATGAGAATAATTGAAAAATATAATCTGATTTGTTAGTATAATTGATAGTAGGATAACATTGAATCACTTTTATAAACGTCAAGGATACAAATAGGACGATTTAAACGTTAGAGATACAAATAGAACTTATCCCAAACGTTTGGGACAAAAACGATACTTTACTCTAAATTTTAATTTGTTAACTCTATTATTTCTTAAAAGCTTAATATGCCCTTCATTTGTATTAGATATATGACCCGATTGTATCCTTTTCAATTCTCATCCCTGAAATCACTGCTCCATCAGTTGGTCTATTGCCTCAAAAAGTCTAAGTTCCCTTCACATTCGCATTCCACTTCTTTTTAGGGATGGTAAAATTTTTCGAGATGCAAAGATCTCTGTGGAGACTACCCCAAATGGGATCTGACTGTGAAAAATTTTTTTCGCGAGAATAGGGATGGGAGACAAAATTTTTCCGAGGCAGGCGCGGAGACTCGAGTGGGGATCCCCGCTCCATCCCCACTAATCTCCGAAATTCATAAATTTATTGAATTGTCCTTAATTGTTTATTTCTCATATATATATGTTTTAGTCATTTCACATATATAGAAACCCAAAACTCCTAATCCTCATTTGCATAACCCTTCTTCAATTCAGAGATCCCTAACGCTGTCCATACTCCATCCAACCTCTCTGCAGCCATTCCCTCGCCACTCTCCCTTCTCACCACATCGTGACACCTACGGTGCCATCACCCTCACTACATCGTGCTCTCTATTTGCGGTGTCTCTTTCCATAACTATGTCGTCGTGTCCATTTTCCTCTCTGTTGCCGCGTCTCCCACCTCGTCCACTGCTCTGTCCTCTGGCTCGCCATTGGGTCTCCCCACTGAGCATTTTGAAAGAAGTCATTATCTTGTCGTTTAGATTTTTTGTATAAAATCTTGCTATTTTTGTATAGGATGGATACTTGCAACTCTATTCATATAGAAATTAATAATTAGTTAGAAGTATCAGATAAATGGGGAATGGGGTCCTCGTGGAAAATGGGGTCCTGTGAGGAATGGAGATGAGAACAATATTCCCCCACGACGAGGAACGGAAACGGAGACGGAGAGCAAATCTGAGGGTGGGGAGGGGGAGAAGGGAGGCATCTCCCGCCCTACCCCGTTGACATCCCTACTTCTCTGAGCCAAATTTCCAAGAAATTGAAACAAATCAAGATTCGAACTTTAACAATCAACCATACATCAGTAATCGAAAATATTATCCCAACTAGATACATACCATTGACATGCGTAGGATCTTCTCTATATATATCATAGCAAATATCAACTATGTATTGAAAAACAAAAATAAAATCTTAAATATAGTTAACTTTATATGAAGTTGATAATTGAAAACTATGTTAGATGAAAATTTAATTAAATTAGTCAAATCATTTATAACGACTCTAAATTATCAACTTTACATAAAGTTAACTGCATGTAAATTTTCATCATTGACCACAACCCTGGCAAGACCACCTACTCCTACAAGTCCAGTCTATACGGGCCGTAGGATAACGATAAGCAGGGTCTTCCGAGATGGAACCCTACTTGCCCTTTTGAGGGTTTACAGAGCGTAGGATCTCATGATCATTTGAATTTGTTAAATGTTAGATTTAATTTTCAGTTGTTTAATTTTTTTTTTTCCTTTGGTTAAAAAGTTACTTTCCTTTATGCAGATTAAAACGTTGGTCAACTTCCTATCAACCATGCACGTGTCAAATGGCGATCCATCTATCCTTTGTTCACAGGAATCATAGCCAATCTAGTCACCTAATTAATTAGTGTGGCCACCAGAGATACCAATCGATATATATACTCCAAAATAATGAATTGTTTAGATATTTTTTGACATTTCGGAAAATATTATATAATAATAATAATAATAATAATAATAATCTTCACACCCTAAG
>NC_029785.2:112619678-112621898 GCF_000816755.2 Arachis ipaensis | reverse complement strand
TCAAAAAAAAATTTGTGGTTACTAACGGTATTATCAACGACCAAAAGTATTTAAAATGTCATAAAGCTATTTTATTAACAGTCACGTTGATAAATGTATGTTTCCTTTGGTAAAATTCGATCCATTTTACTAACATTTCATGGTCGTTGATAATAATCATTATTAATACGAATAAATAGTTAAATTAGTTTATGAAAGATCACTTATTTTTTAAATTAATTTTTAAAAGATTTTTTAATTAAATTTATTTTTTAAAAATTTTAAATTTGTCATGTTAATCTTTTCATCACTTTTATTGTTAACGGTGTTAAAGTTTGTTGATGTACGTAATATGTTAAGTAATATCACAACACACACCTAATAGTCTTAATTGACTATTAATATGATTAATTTATAAAATTAGATCAAATCAACCCCAAATTGAAGAATTTTAATACCTCAAATTTTTTCTTAATTAGGTTTTGATTTGATCTAATTTCATAAATTTATTATGCTAATAGTCAATTGAGACTCTTAGGAATGTATATTGTGGTCACTTAACGTACCACATTAACAAATTTTGACACCATAAAAAAAAAGGGAACCACTTAAATAAAGATGTTAAAAATGTCTTTTTTTAAAGATATTTTTTAAAAATTAAAATTTAACACATAAAATAAATTAAATTATATTATTTTTATTAAAATTAGACCGGACAAATCAATTTAGCAAAAAAATTAATAAATTAAATTTTGAATCGGTATAAATTAATATTTTTTATAAAAAATTACTACAATATCCCTATTATAAAACACAACTAAAATATCTCTATTTTATATAAGAATTTAGGATTTATGCATATTGACCAGTCAAATAAAAATTGAAGTCCCCGTCTAGTTTTCCCATCGGTAGTGTTGTTGATCCCAACTTCTATTCCACTTAATTTTCAAATTTTTTAATAAGCAGGCAATAACAAAATCTAAAAATTAAATATTAGAGAAAAAACAATATTTGCAATTTAGATAACATGGTATTGCGTGCAGAGTATGAGAGAGAGAGAGACCGTGAGAGAGAACACATAGAAGAAAAAAGTAAAGTTGATTCCGTTTCATGACCGATACACACTCAGAAAAGTGAAATTAAATTAAAGACCTGTATATGGCGTAATCTCTATTACTAGTACTACTAATAAAGCTATTTTATTATTTGTTTTTTCTAGCTAGCTATAGCTTCTTCTCTCTGATCTCTCGTACCCAGCTACTACCCTCAAATCCGATCGTATTCTATTTAAATAGCAGCTATGCACTCTCCTCTCTCTCCCATGCATTACTCTACTCTACTCTACTGTTCATCACTCTCACTCTCACTCTCACTCCCCACTCTATCTCTATATATAGTTATATACACATACTCTACTCTACTCTACCCTAATTATTTTTGTCCCCAATAATACTTATTAGAATTCCCTGTTTTTTCTAGCTAGCTAGTTAGTTCACATCTTCCTTTTAATTTCTCTTAATTACCTAGCTCATTCATTCCCTACATACACCTATTAAGTAATATATAATTATATATAGCAGAGGTTATTTGATTAACTTAATTTATATAGATACGTATTGTATTGTTTGAATTTATTTGGTTGGTTTGAAGTAATTAGAAAATAAGAAAAGAATAATGTCTAGCAGAAGGTCAAGGCAGACAAGTGGTTCAAGCAATATCAGTGACGATCAGATAAAGGATCTTGTCTCCAAGTTACAGCAGCTTCTTCCTGAGATTCGCCATACACGCACTGACAAGGTTCGTTTCTTTCTCTTTCATTATTTCTCAAATATATATGCAAATGAGAAAATATAAGAGAATAATGCTTTTTCTGTATACAAATCTATCTCACCCTTAGCTTATTCATATAATTAATCAATAACCGCTTATTAATTACTCAAACTCATCAAATAATCACTGTATATTTAATTTAACTGAGCTATATATATATATATATATATCTGTTATCTATCTCTTAATCTCCTCTACGCCTTTAGTATTGTTACTTCTTCGATTTAAACCTCTTTTTCTTTGCCTTTTCCTACCTTTAAACCTGCCGACCATTTAATTATAACATCTTAGTCATTCATCTAACTAAGGTTAAGTTGTAGCAAAGAAAAAGCATAAAAATATTATTAGTTTAGATCTCTCTTTATATTATATATTAATATATATATAAGTCAAATTACATTTTAGTAAGTA
>NC_029785.2:112606117-112619631 GCF_000816755.2 Arachis ipaensis | reverse complement strand
TACGTCATTATATTCAAAAGTAAAGTGTATATATTAAAGTGAGTAACGCAAATAAGAATAATGCATTTCAGGTGTCATCTGCGAAGGTGTTGCAAGAAACATGCAACTATATAAGAAGCTTACACAGAGAAGTTGATGATCTTAGCGAGCGTTTGTCGGAGTTGTTGGCAACAACTGACACCGCCCAAGCGGCATTGATTAGAAATTTACTTCTGCAGTAGTAGATCCTTAATTATTATTATACTTAATAATTATTATCCATAGTCTTTTCATCAATTTTCTTTTTTATTTTTGTAATTCTCTTCTCAGTACTAGATTTTACTTTTGTTACTCATATATTTTTCTGGACATTTACTCGAACCCTTTTTAGTAGGTCAAGAGAGTACTGGACTTTTTTAATGCATGGTTAGATATTTTAGCTAAAATTTCAATTTAAATTTTAAAATTTGTAATATTATAATTTTAAATGAGCCAATCGATTTTATAAAATTTATATTAAATTTAATGATTTTACGAGTTAAATCATTTTTTACACATTCAAGTATTTTTAATAATCAAGTTCAATTAAATTGGTCTAAATTCAACAAAAATTATTTTCATTATACGTAGTGTGTACACATGCGCTTCGCTTACATAAACGAAATCCCACTTCACTTTGTGTTTGTTTTTCGTGCGCGTCCTCCTCCTTCTATTAGTGATGTTGTTCCTGCGTTTTGTTTTTGTTTTTTCTTCTCCTCCTCTTCATGTTATTACAGTCATTTATTCTTCTTTTTTTGGTTGATATTTTTTTTCTTGGTTTTATTCTTCTCAAAAGAGTAAATCAAGAAGGATTTTGATAAACTAAAATAAGAAGGAGAAAATGAAGAAAAAAGATAAAAAAAAAGAAGAAGACGAAGCCGAAGATAAAAAGGAGGAGGAAGAAAAGTTTTGAATTGTGCAGGACAACGGGATTAAATGCACCGAAATTATATAGTGATTGCGACACAAATAACTCAGAAATGCACCGAAATTACATAAGTTTCTGAGTTTATAAAATGTACAATTTTCGGTTTATTTGTTATTACACAATGGTGTTGTTATAATAATATTTCGGTTCATTTGCACTCTAGGTGTGTTGTCAATGAATAATTTGTCCAAAAAGTTGGGATGACTTTCAAGACAAACACTACAAGGGGGCGCTACATGGCGGTTCACTGGACCGCCATGGTTATGGGCGCCGGGATTGGATTCGGCGGCGGTTTTAGGAAACCGCTGGTATAACCGCCACTGAATGAATATTTCACGGCACACGATTAGAAACCGCCGCCATTTATGAAGATGTTTTCAAGTTAGCACACGTTCAGCGGGGGTTTTAAAACCTCTGCTAAGCGGTTCTATGGTTTCGATAACAGTTATCGGCGGTTGCAAACCGCCGCATTGTGTAACAGATTTTTTAAACTTTGAATCATTTTTCGGCGGTTTAAAACCGCCGCCAAATAAAAAAAAAAGAAATTTGGGATTCTATAAAAAAGCCTATAATTTTTTTGGATATTATAGAACTATTTTTTTGGAATTTTTTATTATTCTAAGAGTTAATATTTTCAACCTTGGAATCTAAACTTGCAGCAAAAACAAAAACTTATCTGCAAAACAAAATAGTATATTCATAAAAATACGAAGAAAAATAAATCTCTTGCAAAGAATATTGCATAGTCTAATTCAACAAAATGTTTGTTTCAATCTAAAATATCTCCAATTCTAATAAATTATGTTTCACTCTATCATTCCACAGAACTCATCCCTACAGCGATGTCTGGTGGCAGCTCCTCACCTTGCCGTTGAAATAGATAAATCAGAGCACTCTCCATCGCCTGCATCTTTTTCTTATCTACTGCTGCCTGATCCTCCATCGCCTTCCTCTTCAACTTCTCGCCTTCCAGCTATGCCTGCAGTTCAAGCAGCTTCCTCTGGGTCTCCTCTAGCTGGACTCAGTTGCCCAGCGCATGTGAGTTCGGACCAAAAAATTGACTAGGAGTCGGTTCGAAACCCACACCACGCACTCTTCCCGGTTTCTCTTTTCCAAAAACCTTAGCAATGGAATCATTTTGAGACAACACTCTAGCAGACGCAGCCTCTTGCTCAATCTCTTCAATTCTTTCCTACAATCACAGATTAGCAAACACAATCATTTTGTGGATAAGTCCATCTCATGTCAAGAACACTCCAAATAGGAACATTAATTGTATCACTTTTATCACAGTAAAACACACACAAGTGTTACGATAAAAATTGGGGCTCAAAAGATAACAACATAAAACAACTAAAATAGAGCATATGTTTCATAGGATGCCAACCACTATAAAAAGAAATAAAGGATAAGTGAAACTGAATCATTTAAATTCTACCCCAACTGTCTCTAAGTTACATCGAAGTTGAAAATGTCTAGAAACATAGCAAGGTAAATTTGTAACAATAATTAAAAGTAAGGTGAATTGGAAATAGTAAAGTTCTTTTGGTCCATCTTGACATAGGGGAGTAAACCATTCAGTAAAGAAATGAAAAACAAAATAAAATAGAGAAGTAGACTATAACCCTATTTGAGATCATAACTTTATCGATCAATTCACTACAACAAATATGGGCTTTAGCAATGCCAAATTTTGCAACGCCTTAAAACCGTTCTCTTAGAGTGTTACTATTGAATTCAGTTTTCCATTATTTTATAGCAACAAACTAAAACCGTTCTCTTTGACTATTTTAAAGAACGGTTTTATAACCATTACCATGATTTGGTTTTAAGCAACGGTTTTTTATTGTTATTTAAATAATTGTACAAAAGAAACACATAAAAACCGTTGTCAAAATGCTACACTTTAAAACCGTTCTATTAGATGGTCTTAGACAACAGTTTTTACAGTGTTGCTGTTGAAGTTCAATTTTTTATTATGTTATAGCAACAAAATAAAACCGTTCTCTTTGACTATTTTAAAGAATGGTTTTATAACCGTTACAACAATTATTTATCAAACAATAATTTTTTAATATTATTTAAATAATTATACAAATTTAAATAATTTTCTCTATAAATATTAAATTTGTAGAACACTCAAAATTATTGTTATAAATATATTACAAATATTATTTATAGAAGAAATAAATTTAAAATAAATTTATAACAATTTTATATTTTTGGTTTCATTCCCACTCTAAAATTTAAGATAATATTTTTTTAACATTTCAAAAAAATTTCAACAACCTCTCTTCAAAATAAAACATAGAGACTTGTTAATTTTTCCTTCCTCTATTAGCCCTAGCGCTCCATAACCGACACCACTCATCATTAGAGCCATCATCGAACAATGCCAAATTTGTAACAACCCAAATTTTTAAAAAATTAAATAATAATTTATTTATAATTTATCATATTTGTTGATAATTTTTGTAAGCCCCAGATTTTTAGAAAATAAATAATGAATTATTTATAATTATATATATGATTTTCTTTTTAGAAAGGTTATGAGACTTCATGTTTTAAATTAATTTGGTTTTATATAAATTTCAATTATAATTAGATACTTTTGATTTACTGAAATTAATGGTTCTTGCTAAATTAAAATTCAAAGTTTTAGTAATTGGAAATAAAAGAGAGTTTTGTATATAATTTAAATTAAATAATTAAAAGTTTTGATTAATATTATTTATTTATCTCTAAATTGTAAATTAGAGTATTTAATTAAAAATAATTTGTAATTTGAAAAATAAAATAGTGTTTTTTAAAATTAATTATTATATTGATTAAATTTGGTTTTAAATTAAAACTCTACTCAAATCCTAAATTCCCAATTCTAAACCCTAATGCCTAATCCACTAATCCTAATCCTAATTTCTAAAACACCCACACATGTATACCCCTCCAACCACCTGTTCATTCTTCAATAAGCCACAATTTACTCTTTCTCACCGCCACACCGCTTTCCCTTTCTTCTAAAATGCTACCATACAGCAATAGAAATAAAAAGCAAGAAAGAAAAGAGAGAGATCTGAGAGTGAAGCTGTGACAGGGAAGGGAGAAGAGGAGAGGGAGGAGCTGCGCCACCACTGCGGGCCTTGGGCTCGCCGTTCATGCCCGTCACGTTGTCGCCCAGCTGCGTCCAACCCACTGCCAGTAGCCGCCATCGTCGCCAACAACAGAGGAGAGAGAAAGAGGCGAACGCGAGGAGAGAGAGAGAGAAGCCGTGCCAGCCCCTTGCTGCCGTGCCGCATCGCTGTCCAAGGGAGGAGGAAAGCCGCGCAGCTATTGCAAAGCCACCGTCTCCGTTAGTTGCTCAGCCTCGTCTCTGATTTTGGTTCCCCTTTTGTGTGCCGAAGTCGCTGCTGCCGTGATGGTGGCCGTGAAAGAGAGAAGTGGGGGCTCGGGGAAGAAGGAGAGGGAAGAAAGAAGGGACGACACCTCTTAGGATCGCCACTATCGCTGTCGCCGGGAGAGAGGGGAAGAGCTGCGTCCGAGACAGGGAGAACCAGAGAGACCGTCGCCACCATCATCGTGCGTCACCATTGAGAACAAGGACGAAAGGGAGACGCGAGCAGTGAGCGAGAGGAAGCATCGTCCTTGTCGCCGTTCCGTCGTCAGCGTTGAAGCCAGCCTTGTCGTCGTCGCCGAAAGTGCACCGTCGATTAGGGCAGGACGAAGAGGAATGCGAACGACCAGAGAAAGGGGAAGAAGAAGAACGCATGGTGGTGGGTGATTTCCTTGCTGTCACCGTCGCAGTTGTTGAAGCTCACCATCGCCGCCGTGAGAGATGCTCCTTGCTGGCAACGATTTAAAACCATTGCCAAAAATCGATACCAATGGTAACGCTTTAAAACCGTTGGCTATGTAAATAACAAAACTACAACAGTTTAAAACCGTTGCCTATCCAGTTACGGTTTTAAACTGTTGGATCATCAATAAGAACGGTTCTAAACCGTTGCTTATCGAGTAACAGTTCGAAACCGTTGTTTAAAACTTCCCTTCAAAACCGTTGTCTATGCTAGTAACTGTGGCAACGATTTTTTTTGTTACCGTTGCCTTAGGTAAAAAACCGTTGCCTATGAGTATTGGTAACGGCCGCATATACCACAGGTCAAAAACCGTTGCCAAAGCGTTGCCTAAAGTTTTAGGAACAATTTTTTGATCTACGGCAATGGTTTTTGACCGTTGCAAAAACTCTTATTTGTTGTAGTGATTATAATAAGTAGTACTTACACCAATTGCTCTTGCTTCCTCATTGATATAAGAGCCATCCTTTTTTTTTTGTCCACTGTGATCCATAACTCTCCTCTACAAACTCTTCTCCCTTGTTGTTCCGACTGTATCAACAAAGTTCAAGCCATCACCGTATTCCACACAACCAAGGTATCTTAAGTCATAGAAATAGTCCAGTAAAGAGTGAATAAAAAAGTAAAGTACCTTTTCTTCCATCCGCCGTGCAAAGCTTTTCGATCCGCCAGTGTGGTTATATAGTTGTTTTGATCGATTAATCGCGTTTTTCCTGCACTTTTCCTGTTGGTCCATCAGAGACAAAGGGCAATTAGAAACTGATTTAAAAAGACTCAATGCTAAATAAATTGTATTGTGGTATACCAATGATATATTAGAGTACTTTCTTCTCAACTTTGGCGCGATACTCAAGGAACCATCTCCAATGATCTCGATCAATTCCCGGCGGATGCTGCTCAATATTTTGTTCCATCGTGAATGTTGGCTCATAAAAATCACGATACAACCTCAGCCTTGCTTCCTTCCAAGACTTCCCTATACTTTTTAAAATATTTTTCTTGATAGTTCCTTCACTATCTTCATCAAAGTAGAAAATTTGCTATACAAATAATACAATTTATCAATAATTAAAAAGATAAGTAGATTTGATTCATCATGGATATATACTTTTACCTTGACACATTCGTTATAAACCTTGTCTTTAGTGGTAATCTTATGCCAACTTTCCTTACAGATAGGAAATTTTTCATAGTCAGATCCTAACAAACCAAGCACGCCACTCAACAGTCCAGCTTCGTCTCCAATTGCTTGCTTTGTGCTGTTGAACCTGAGCACGACCTTTCTCCCATTAGGCCGTTCCATAGCCTCCCTCACGCTTATTCTTGCCGGCTTGATTGTGCCATCGGAATCTATAAGCCAAATATAATACCTTATATGTGTTTCCGTTGTGGATAGAATGCAAAAAAATTAATATATAACATAGATTCTAAATCATGTTGAACAAAGAAAAATTATTAAATATGTTACCGATGATCTTAACTTCCCAAAACTCTGTAGTCTTGCGTCCTTTGCGACTCTGAGATCTAGGATTAACAAAGGTGGTCATCAGCTTCTTGATCAAGAGAATCTACATCATGTGCATCAGCTGCCAAGTTTACGTGGCCTGGCTCCGAGTCCTGAATGTTATTTGTGCTCATTTGTAGAGCAGGCCTTGGTACACTGCGCGGCGGAAGGAAAGGGCGTGAAGTTGGAGGGACACTATCACCACTGTCTAGGAGAATTTGAGAGTCATCGCGGTGGGAAGCCGAAGCCGGAGGCGGAGCTGTTTGAGGTTGCTGACATCCTAGTCCTAATTTTTGTTTTTTTGTGTAACGACCTTTCCTAGCCATCTTAAAAGATAAATAGCACCTATTTCCCAAATAAAACAAATTAAAGTGAATGAAAGTCAAAGGATAATGTATACTTTCGTAATTCATAATTAAAATCCTATATTGATTATTACAATTACTTTTACAGAATATACATCAAAGGTTTACTAGATGGAAGCCTAGTCTTGTATACACTAATCATCTTCTTATTATAAGATTTTTACATTTTTCATGGTAAGTGCTTTTTCTTTTTGTCTAAACTTGACGTCTAATTAAAATAATACATTCATAAGATTATTAAGGAGACATGAAATAAAAATATATAAACAAAAATATACATTTTAAATTTCATTCACTCACCACCTAAAAGAAAATAAATCACCTATCTTTTAAAATTCTATAAAAATCAGACATACAAGAACAGAGGTTATAACACAGTTGCAATTTGGAAAAAAATTAAGAGATTAAATCACAATCAAGTCTTGGTCATGTCACAGTTATGTTTTTTTGGACAAGTTGTTACAAGCAAAAGTTGAATTTTAATTCGTTAACTAATAGTGCATCTAGAAATGGACAAGTTTATATATAGAATTAAGGTGTTAAATAGGTGAAGCTACAATTTGAAGTGAAATCTTTTACCATTTCAAAACTTTTATTGACGATATATAAACTAAGCATTCAATGAATATAATGCTAGCTAATAATAGAAAATCGAGACATTATGTAGCTAATAATAACCACCTCTGGAGCTCTCGTCTATGATCCTCTCACCGTGATGTAACCAAAAGGTATAGTTAGGGGGAAAGGATTTCATCAGAAGATGATCGTAGGCATCCTCTCTAGTTTGGAAAAATCGGAACCCACACAAAGGGCATGGATAATGTATCATCCCATCGGATGATGCATTGGCAAATGCAAAATCAAGGAATCTATTCAGACCATCCCTATATTTTGTACTACCTCGTGGCTTTGTAATCCAACTCTTATCAATGTCTAATTAAATGAAATAGCACGAACAAATAAATGTACAGTAAATAAATACATAACACTAAAAAACCTAATGAAAAAAATGGGTTATGTGTCAAGAGAAACAACAACAGTTAATCACAATTATAAGAAGGACTAACTTAAAATGGAAAGAGAAACAAAATTACTTGCATCCCGAATAACATGTAGCACACGAAAGGTATTTGGGAGGAGGTTTACTCATTGCAAAATTCTGTGTTTTCTTTAAAAAATACTGGTAGAAAAAATTGCTGGTTCCAAGTCCAAAAAGTGAAAAGATAAAGAAAAGCTCCCTTAAAAGATGAAAAAGAAAGTAGGAATAACTGTTAAAATTAAAAAAATAAATAAAACAAGAAATATAACTAATCCATCATAAGGCACAGAGAATAGAATATTCAAAATATCTTAAAAAATGAAAATGAAAACAGAATTGAAAGTTAGATTTAAAAAACAATTAAAATAAAAAATATAAATAAACAATTATAACAGATAGAGAATGGAAATTAGAAATCGTAGATATATTACTTTAGATATGTTTCTAAGAAAGTCATATTATGGTTTTCCTGTGTTGTCTTCTAGCGTGTAAGAACAAATAATTTATTCAGTGTAAAGAAAATAAAAAAATAAAAAAGGCAGGGCAAGAAGAGTCAGACAAAAAAGAAATGGGAACCAAAAATGCTAGCAGGTAAAATATTCTTTGCTTCATAAGTTGTAGGATCAACAGGAAAAAAACTAAGAGTCAACTATTTTGTATTCATTGTTCTTCTTCTCAACACATAGATAGACTATAATAGTTTTCATCTTGTATTCAGAGGAGATGAATAATAATAATAGAAAAAAATGGAAATTATATATTTATTTACTGATATATCTAAGTTGTGTATTCCAATTTCTGATGATCGACTCAAGAAAAACCCAATATTTTCTTTACTTGGAAAAGAAAAGGTCAAACAAGAAAATTTAAACTTAAGAATATGAATTCTGAGAAATAACAAAAACAATGGCTTGGCTATGACTGTATGAAACCAAAACGTGATGCAAATGGACCTGGTACAGACGAATTATTGGGGTACCCTTATTTGGATTTGAGCCATGGAAGAAGATGCTACGACAATAATAATTATAGTAATAATAATAAAGCATATCATTGAGTTCTTATGAAATTTTGGCTTCATTTGCAATGAAAAAGGAAACTGTTTTAACCAAGGAAGAAAAAGAAAGGGGATACTTTCGTTAAGGGACATAAATTGGAGTCAATTAAATAAATATTAAATCAGATTAATCACGCAAAGTATATAATAGCTCCATTATTATTCATACTTGTAAAAATATCAAAATCGTTTATCTCTTCTGTACAACACTTTTTCTGCCAATAATTAATATATAAACTAGCTAAGCTAGCTAGCTGCACAAAGTACAATCAATAAAGACCTATGTGTCTATGTGTTTTTTAGAACTTAGAAACTCCTCTTGATTTTAACATTTCATTCATCAATCAGATGATAACATGTATGAATGCTGCAAAACATGGAAAAGAACTAGGTTCACAATATACAGAAAGTACAATCAACAAGTTTTGATAAATTCAATGAACCGGACACAATAAACCAAATACTTTGAAAATGCAGCTATCTCAGGAACTAAGCAGCAAGAAGAAATAAAAATTGTACAATGACATATATAAGTTTCAAAGAGATTCAACTAAGAAGTAAATATAAAATTGTTCCATCAAAGCCATTTGGATTGATCAAAGTTAACAGAGACAAATTTTGCTGAAATAAAATGTTCTCCTTTTCTAGCAAATTTGTTTAACAAAAAACCAAGTTGTAAAGCACAAATAACCCAGCAGCAACACAACATATGAAAAATAAAAATACCAATGTTCAATTGTCACTTGGAAGAGTCAATAACAAAGTGCTAATTGTTGTAAATATTGGCTTGATTAGATATGTATTCTCTATATACCCTTCATCCTTTATCCTTAAAGCATGAGTACGTAGAATTTCAGTCTTTTTAACTCCCACCCTTCCCATTTAACGTTCGCATCAATAAATCTATAACCCAATCAACTTGTGCTAATGACGAAGCAAAAATCGAGGTCACCAACCCAATATTCCCCAATATTCTATATTATCAATTCTCCAACAATATTCAAAACTCCTAGAATATTGCTTATAACACTTTAATAATACTGATAATAGGGCCAAGTTGTAGTGTTGAGAAGTTGCCAATGATGAATATTGCTTATAACACTTCAATAATATTATAGTTTGAATCATTCTCAATTCCTACTTATTATTTTCCTTTTTCTAACTAATAGAATGATCAATTCTACTACTCACATATGCAAAAAATGAATAGAACAACAATAGTAAATCAAAATCATCATACTCATAACAAATAACAAAGTTGAAAGAAAAATAACCTTGATCAGAGTGTGCTCTAGAAGCTTTTCTACTGTAAGTAATTTTGAAATTCTTATCAACAGTGGAGAGTGAAACACACTTTGGCAATTACTTTGTGTAGTACTTAGCAACCGACACCAAACAACGTCGCTTCCTGCACCAGAACCTTCTTCGTTGAAGAGCCTCTAAACACTTTTGGTTTCAAATCGATCTGCATTAAAACAGCACGATTTCAGTTCCAATCTACTCTCTCTATAGTGTAATTGTATAGTGGCTTTAAATTTCCAAGTTTAGAAGCAGAACATAGATGTTAGTAGCATGCAAAGAGCATAGTGGAGATCATTATGAAGACCTTAGCATTTGTTTGTTTTAATCTATACATGCACCTAAGTCCCTCTTGTTTCATGATTCCAATTCCAAGAACAGAAAGCAGGATCCATGACCAATTCATTCCTCTAATAATGATAATGACCCTTTTTTCATTTATATACTCTAACCGTCAATTTCCTAGAGAATTATGGTATTGTTAGGGGCAGCCGGGAATGTTTAAGGCTTGTTTAAAGTTCATGAGTTATCTGAAAAGGAAAATTAATTTAAAGGGTTAATTTAAAGTTCATGAGTTATCACGTGTAGAAGAGACCAAAAAAGAGGAAATGATGACAACCACTTGGCATCTATTTATTAGGATTCATCCAAAACCTTGTAACTAGATTAGTTTACGAATCTTCGCTTTAAAAGGAACATGCATAGAGAAGGGGTTCAGTGATGGTTCAGAGGCTTATGGAGTTTTCTCTTAACTCGTAGTGAAGCTTGTCTGATTCATTTCAACTAAAATGATTGCCTTTAAATTCAACTAACTAAAGCCGGTTTGAGAAAAAAGAGATACATGGGTGATCAATCGTGAGAAAAAAGGGGAGGAAAAAAGCAAAAATGTACAATCGATTAAGAATCACAGAATCTTTAAAATTAATTCAATCGAATGAGATCAACATGCTCTTTTGATCACTCAAACTATTCAACCTTGTTTCCCAACTCAACACTTATCATAGCATGCAAAAATTACTCGAGGTGTCTACATAATAAGCGAGTTACTCAAGGGTGAGAGATAGACGAGAATAATTATTTACAATCTAGTCTCATTACTTAAGAGAAAAAATAACAGAGCAATCCATTCTTGCTAATCATATACAGATGTATGTATACTCTAATTAGAATTATCTTTTAAAAGATAAAATTACAATCTGCTAGTTAATTAAGATTAATTAGCTATCTAGCTAGTCAACTCTCAAGTGTTCAAATAGTTAAAGTTATGACAAAAACAGAAAAAATAATTAGCCAGCTGAGCTTGCTCATAGTAGAACAAGTCACATGAATCAAATCCCTAACTCTAAACAGCAGCAATTAACCCAAATTAGTAGAAGATATAGACAAATTCAAAGAACGAACCAGTGAAAGGGGAGAAGCCGCGATAGCCCAACTTGGCGCACAGTGGAGGACGGTGTAATTGTTTCACGCACGATCGATGAGAAGCTCAACTTCGACGCCGGTGAGGGAAGCACGGATGGTAGTTGGGTGGGTTTTTGGAATTGTGGGCAAAAGCTCGAAAAGTTGGGGGTTTCTGCAAAATTGGGGGAGTCGATTAATTGTTGTAACATGACAAGAGGGAATGGACAAATTGAATTATGATCAGATCCTTACCTGGGTGGGTTCTTTCGCTGATGAATCGGGGCTCTGCTCCTGCTCGTTTGGTGCGCTACCAAAAACAACTCACGAGTTTCTACACAATTGGGGGAATCAATTGCTGGAAGTACGAAAAAGGGGGAATTGAAACCATGAATTGAAACTTACCTAGCGGCGTTTCTTGAAGTAGTCGCCAGGTATGTTGCGGAACGAGGGGTGGGTGTGTTTTGCGCCTCTGTTCCTGCTTCTCTTCGCGCCAAGAAGACAGGCCGAAACAAGGGGGCTTGAAGATATATATCCCAATTGAGCGGCGGTTTTCACTGCCCAGCCGCTATCTAGGGGTGTTTTGCAGATTCTTCCAGACCGCCACTCACCTCTGCCGCTATCCTTCGAATGAGCGCGCGCGCGATTATGGCGAAGGTCGCTATTTACTCGCCGCTACTCTCTGCCTCTGCCGTAGTGAAATTGAATGGAATAGAATGGAATCGAATGCAATTGAATAAAGTGATAGTGAATAATTTCATTCTTTGCTAAAAATTTGGTCAATACTTTTCAACTGCATAAAATGAGCCTCAATTAATACAAAATGAACCGAAATTAGTTCAGATTTGAACAAGCAGTCAAAAAGACTCAATCAGCAACAAAATCTCATCAAATTCATTTTTGGATCTAAATGAACCTCAATTAAACTAAGAAATGGACCAAAATTACTTAAGGAATAAAAAATTTGGTCAATACTTATCAGTAGTATCAAGTGAACTTCAAGTAATACACAAATGAACTGAAATTAACTCAGATTTGAACAAGTACTGAAAAAGACACAATAATCATCAATAAAAATACATCGAATTCATTTTTTGATCTAAATAAACCTCAATTAAACTAAGAAATGAATCGAAATTACTTAAGAAATAAAAAATTTGGTCAATACCTATCAGCAGCATCAAGTGAATCTCAATTAACACACAAATGAATAGAAATTAGTTCAGATTTAAACAAGGAGTAAAAAAGACTCAATCATCAACAAAAACACACCGAATTCATTTTTGAATCCAAATGAACCTCAATTAAACTAAGAAATGAACCAAAATTACTTAAAGAATATAAATTTTGGTCAATACTTATCAGCAGCATTAAGTGAATCTCAATTGATTCACAAATGAACCGAAATTATTTCAGATTTGAACAAGCAGTCAAAAAGACTCTATCATCAACAAAAATACATTGAATTCATTTCTGGATCTAAATAAAGCTCAAAAAAACTAAGAAATGAACCAAAATTATTTAATGATGGCACCAAAAATTAAAACCAATAAAGATGTTAACAAAATGCTGGTGTTGTTGCTGATGACGATAACGAAAGAGAAAGATATCGAAAAAAGAAAAGAAGAAGAAAAAGACGTAGCATCATAAAGAAGAAGAAGCGAAGGCACTGAAACGTGCGCATATAAATTTAAAATACTTTATTAAACTTAGTTAGGATTATAAATTGAATGTAGAATTTTATTCTATTATGTTATAACATAATTTAAAACTCAAATATAATTAATAGTCCTAATTTATAATTTAAAATAACTATTATATTATAATTATGTTCAACAGACATCAAACTCCACTACACTCCTTTTTTTTCCAATCGCATTAACATGATACTTACTTTACCTTCTTAATCTGTGTGAACTAGCTAGGTTTAATTTAATATTCTCATATCTGGATGTGCATGATTATTATAATTTAGTTACTAACATCTATGTATTTTTTGTGCCGAAGTCTTTGGGTTTACTATTAATTTAAAAAAGTTCAGGGCTCCCGTTCTGC
>NC_029785.2:112601933-112604807 GCF_000816755.2 Arachis ipaensis | reverse complement strand
AACCAATAATTAATCGGTGAACCGGATGAATCGGTCTGGTTTTTCAAAAGATCGGTTCTCTCAAAAAAAAAAAGTAAAAACCCCACCCCCAAAACACCCGACCCTCTCCCTTCTGTCTCACTCTCACATTCCAACCAAAATCCCTAATTTGCCTAAGCTATGAGAGAAAACACTGCCGCCACCATCAGCCCCAGCATCGTCATGAAGCCCCACTAGCCACCGTCAGCCCCCTAGCCGCCGCTACTCTTCTCTTCCTCACCGTCTCTGCTCATCGCGAATCCCCACCAGCCATCGTCACCCCCAGCTGTCGGCACTCTTGTGCTCACTGTCTCTGTGCTCGTCGTGAAATCCGGCGACGGAGGGTGCCGTCGTTGTCCTCGTCCTCGATCCTCTTCTCATGTATGTCATTCAAATGGTTACTCAATCCTCTTCAAGCGCATCCTTTCCTCCGTGAATCTCTGTCCAGAGCCTCGCCGTAAAATCACTGCTCAGGGCCTCGCCGTCCAAAATGATCCTCTTCCGAACTTACTCTGTCACTGCCGTTCCTCCTTCGCCGTGTCTCCGGTAATAATTAAGCCATTGCTTCTTCAGTTTCAATTTCTAAGATTTTGGCTTCTGAACTGGGATTGTGTTCTGAGTTGGATTGCTGCTCATGTGGTTTTGAATTTAGTTTGGAGGTTAAGTTTGGATTGTTTTGGTTAGGTTTTCTGTTTCTAGATTCTTTGGATTTGGATTTGGATTTTGAATTTTTTTGAGTTTTGTTGTTGAATAGATTGAAAGGTTTTTGTTAAAATTTGCTGTAACTCTGAATTTTTTTTGTTGCTGATGGATTGAAATTTTTAAGTGTAAGTGTAAGTTTGTGATTCTAAGTTTTCTGAGTTTTATTGTTGAATAAATTGAAAGATTGTTGTTGAAATTTGCTGTAACTGAATTTTTTCATTGCTGATGGATTGAAATTTTTAAGTGTAAGTTTGTGATTCTAAACTTTTATTGCAATGACCAACTTTTACTTTTCTTCCTTGCTTCTTCTTTTATTAAAGTTCCTCTCAGATAGTAGCCAGTTGATACTCAGAGAGTAGAGATAAGATCTCTAACCAGCTTTGAGTGTTGGGTTACCTTTTCATGGACATTGTCTAGCTTGGAATGAACTTTAGACATAGATCATTGATTTAAACCAACAGCTTATTCTGTACCAAAGCATTCTCTGAGTTAAAGGATGAATTTTCTTGCTGATTATTTTGTTATAATTTAGAAGTTAATTAAAAAATTTTATTTTATAGAATATTAATAATAAAATATGAATAAATTATTATGTCAAATTATAAACTTCTGAATTTTATTAATTAAGAAATTATTGAATTTGTATATTTAAAATTGTATATTGAATTTTATAATTATATTATATATTTAATGAAACCGATTCAACTCCAGTTAGACCCCGATTGGACTCCGGTTGGACTGTTGAACCATTAAACCTGTCACTTGACCGGTTCAATGACCGGTCTGGTTCTCGCAACCTTAATAAAAGTAGACTTAGCATTTCCAAGTGGAGAAAAAATTGTTTTATAGTTGTCTTCATAGTAATATAAAAGGGGTTTTTTTATTAACATAATACTCATATATTGAATTTAAAAATTATTTGTTTAAGTTTATTTAAAAAAAATTAATAAATTATCATTTTCGAAAAAACTAAGTTCACTTAGTAACTAATAACAATAATTAAGTTCACCTAATTGATTGTAGTGACCTTATATTTCTCATTATTCTCTTTGATTTTCGAGAAAACTATAATGTTGAATTAGTTAGTTATATATTAGGATTTATAATTTAAACTTATTTGTTTTATTTGTAAATTTAAATCAAATTTAAATAAAACTCAATTATGTTTCAAAAAATTCTAGTTATGAGTCAACTATAAAAGTACGAGTTAGAAATGTATAATACATCTTCATTGTTCAATACAATCAATTACTTCATTTACATATTTGCCTTACTTAAAATTTTTCTACCTTTTTCAATAGTAGTTGGTGTTTACAAAATTATTGAGATCAATTCTATGGTTAAGAATTTGTGTGTACAAATGATAAAATTATGGACAATTGGACACTACTGACCTACGAAAATTCTCTACTGTCATAATCAATTGAGATGGTTTGCCTCGATGAAGATGTGAGCTTTTTGCTATTTTTTAATTGATGTTGAATTTATATTATTGATATTTCAAATGTGTTTATTTACCATTTTTATTTGTTCTTTGATTTTTGTATGTCAATTATAGGAAAAAAAATACATGCCTCAATTAGTTAAGAGGGCTCTTGTGTCTCAATTCATAAATTTGCTAAGAAAAAGAATGGTTTTGAGTTTAAACCAATGTACTGATGTGCACAGATATTCAGAATCGTCGAGTATCCTACAATATGGATTTAGCTTTGTGAGTTTTGATACTTTCAATGCTCCTGAATTTGATTACATCTATTTAGTTAGTAATTTTGTTGTTTAAAAAAGTATTCACTGATAAATTATTAATAATTTATTGATAATTTCAGTTGTATTTTTTTCTTAGCAAACTTATTGACAACAAACTTTTTTTTATTTTAATCCATTTTAAATGTTATCGGATATCTTGTTTGAATTCAGAGTAAAAGTAATCTTAAAAAGAATAACAAGTCTACCACGTACAATATTGTTAAATTAAAAGTTGATAATGGATAATGAATTATTATTTTTTTAAATATAAATACTTACACATAATAGATGAGTAAAACGAAATTTAAAAATTTCATATTAATTTCAATATAAATTTATTTATTTAGATTTGCTTCAAGATTTTATTCTATATGTTTGAATTTATTTGTTTTAATATTTTTAATATTT
>NC_029785.2:112594004-112601515 GCF_000816755.2 Arachis ipaensis | reverse complement strand
ATTTAAATCTTAATATTATTGAACTAATTTAAACAAGGTTATTTATAAATTATTTCAAAATTAGGATGGTTGTTTAATAATAAAATCACAATTTAAAAGTAATAACAAAACAATAAGAAGCAAGTAGTAGTAAGAAACAAAATAATAAGAGCTTAAATTTGAAAACGAAAACAAAACATTATTTTAAGATAAAATAATAAAAAATCGAATTTAAAAGAGATTGTTACTTTTTAAATTTAAGTTATTTACTTAAGTTATTTTGTTTAGGTTGTTATTTTTTTAATTTTAAATTATTTTGCTTAGGTGGTTATTTTTTAAATTTTAAGTTATTTACTGATTACTCTTTTAAATTATAAATTATTATTATTTGTTTAAGTTGTTACTTTTTAATTTTAAATTATTTGCACATAAATTAAAATTTTTTTAAAAAATTTTAAAAAATACATGCTTCAGTTAAGAAGACTCTTGTGTCTCGATTCATGAATTTATTAAGAGACGTCGATGATGGATAATCAATTATTATTTTTTAAATATCAACACTACTTACGCATAATAGATGAGTAAAACGAAATCTAAGAATTTTAATATTAACTTCAATGTAAGTTTATTTATTTAGATTTGTTTCAAGATTTTTTTTATATATTCTAATTTATTTATTTTAGTATTTTATATTTAAATTTTTATTTTAACTTTATTTTGTTACAAAATTTTATAATATTAATTTTTTTTTGCACTTGAAGGATTTTAATTTGTTAAAAAAATTTGTTTTCAGTAGATAAATATTTTTTCTATATTCTTATTGTTGGAATAAATTAATTTCAATAACCCAGATCATCTATATTGAATTACCAAAAATATATCATAATGCAGAAGCGTACCTTTACTAATAGAAATTAGAAATTAGACGGAAGGATTGTCTCAGTCTTATGGTTTTTTCGATCTTCCTCAACCAAAACCTTCTGTATTTCTAAGCGGCTAAATTGCAACTTCTCTGATGGAAAAAGAGTTATTGAGTCAGCTTTGGTATATTGAGGACCGAAACTCTGAAGGCACTATTTATATTTGAGCATGGCACCCATTAAATCCTAAAGCCCAAATAAAATAGTATCTAAAGTCCAAAAGATAATATATCTAAAATCCAAAAGATAATTATCTAAAGAACAAAAGATAATATATGATTTTATTCTCATGTATTTAATTGCTAATTAAGAAAGTATATTTAATATTAAACATTATATTTGACATTGAAAAATAATAGAGTGTGTACTTTATGATAACTATGCTAAGAGTTAAATATGTTTTTAAGTTATGGAAATAAGGATGGAACTGCCATATAATTTGTTAGAGTAAAGTCATTTAACGGTAATATTTTTCCACAATTTTCTCAAAATATATTCTTTTTATGTAACTTTTTATCCATTGTGTATTAAATTAAATTTTTTAGAAAAGATTTTTTACAAAATTTCATGTATAACACAAAGATGTTCTTCAATTTTAAAGATAAAAATGTCTTTTAATTTAAAAATAGGTATATATATATATTTTAATTCTTGTGTTTAGGATTATGTGTCTATTATCTAATAGAATTTTTTCGTTTTATTTTTTTAGTTTTGCAAGATCTAAAGAACGTAAGAGTAATATTGGAAGAATTTAAAATGATGCTGCATTTTTAAAAATTATGAAGGAAAAATCTTGAGCAGTTAGAGAAATTAGATAAAGTAATATCCTTAACTGAAAAAAAAATTTAAGAAAAAGGTAATTTTAATTGGTTGCACATAGATTATTTTTATCTAATCATCTTATTTATTTAAACCTTTTTTAGATTTAAAAACTCATTGAATTAAGAGGTTTGTTTGGTTTTTATATTCAAGTCAAACTTAAATTTGTTTTTTAAATTCAAATTATACTTAAATTAAATGTTGATAAGTTAATGAAATTTAAATATAAAATATCTTTTGCAATCATAACAAATTATTATCGATATTTTTACAAAAAGCTTCAAGTGTTCAAGTTGGCGTTATCTCTTTCTACAAATTATTTTTGTTTTTTTTTAAAGTTAATGTGTGATTTTATTCAAAAAATATTATTGTGTTAAAATAAAATGTGAGAAGGATATCTTTTATTTAATGTAGTATTTTTTTACAGAATTTATTGCTTAAATTCTCTAATGAGATTACGAACAATGGTGGATCTGAAGTGTTGAAAAATGTTATTACACCAACTAAGTGATTATCCTTGGAGTTCGAAGATTCAGTGACAGAAGGAGATACTTCAACCACAACTAGAAAATAGATTAATACAGACAGATTTAGTCTTTATTATAGACGGATTTTTTGTTACCGACGAAATTATCGACGAATTTTGTCCCATTGTAAAAGCCTCATCGGAAATTATTTACCGACAGATTTTTTCCGTCGGAAAATTATCAACGAATTTTTACCAGTTACCGACGGATTTTTCCTCTGTAAATTTTTCATTCATTTCCCTGGAACGTCGAACTTTCTGACGGATTTTCCGTCGGTAATTACAGACGGATTTTCTGACGGTAATTATAGACGGATTTTCCGACTGTAATTGGCAACAGATTTTCTGACAGATTTTTCGTCTGTAATTTGAACCTTGGATCTTGGAAAATCATCTCACACTCTGAATACAGACAGAAAATCCGTCTGTAAATCCGTCAGTAAGGTAAAATAGAATTTATTTTAAATTTTTCCAATTACAAAATAAACTTGTTTTCATACAAAATAAATATAAATTTAATACAAATTTTTATCTAATTTGTATTCGAATATTTATAATATTTCAAAAATAAATAAATTCATCGTATTATCAAACTAAAAGAAAGGTAGTATAAACAAGCAAGTCAATATAATTCAAAACATAAACAAAGTTTATTGATCATCAACTATAATTCCTAGTGTAAGACCCGGTCAATTAACGGCTAATTAACCCATAAAATGAGAATTTATTCTAGAAAGCCAAAAATGTTATTTTCATGGCTTAATATGATAGAGGAGATTGAGACGAGAATTTCGGTACCAATTTTATAGAAATCAGACCAAGATTGGACCGAACGGGCCAAACCGGACCAACCGGATCCAAAGTGGGCCCTTGACCCAACTAAACTAAACCAAAACCCTAGTTTTCAGCACTCTCTCTCCTCACAACACACAAACACACGCTGAAAATTAAGATGGAGGGGGGAAGAACACTCTCTCAAGTTCTCTCCCTTGGTTGATCTTCAAACCACCATAACTTTTGATCTAGAGCTCCGATTGTCGCTCCGTTTGTGGCCACGCGTTCACCGCGGAGAGCTCTACAAAACCCATATAATTAATCTTGAGGTAAGCCACGTTTTTCTGTTCGAAATCCCAGCCCTTGTTTTCGAGTTTCTTGGGTAATATTGAGATTTTGGGTTCTTTGATGTTATAGGACCCAACTCTCTTGAAGGAGAAGGTTAATCTTGTCTCCTTGGACCTTTAGTGTGGTAAGATTCTCAACCCTAGTGTAATTTGTTGTTCTATGATGTTTGGGTATTGAGATGTTATGTATGGGTATGATGGTTATGGCTTAGGTTGTGTATATGTGAATATTGGAGCTTGATTGGTGATTTTGGAAAGCTTGGAAGAGGATTTTGTGTGATAAAATCTGTTCTTGGAGGTGTTGATACCTTGAGAGCTTGTGGACAAGTGGTTTGGAAGTGCTCCGGTTGAGCGTGGGAAATCGGCTAAGGTATGGTTTCGGTTTCCCGTATCTAATATGTAATGTGGTAGGAAATACTTAGGCTAGAGGCCCTAAGATAGGCATTGAATTGTTGATGTTGTTGAATGGTTGAGATATATGATGTGTTCATATATGTGATTATTAATGTTGATGCCTTGATTGTGTGATATATGAGAAATGCATGTTGTGATATATGCGTGATGAATGATTGAGGTTGAATTGATGGGTGGTACCATGTTGATGGTGAGTATAATGTTGATTGTGTACAATGATGGTTGATTGGAAGTGGTACTATTGGAAATTGGGATGAGGAAGGATGTATGACATGATATTATGTTTGTCCTTTAGCCATTTGATTGAGAAGTGTTAAATGGTTAGGTGGTGACTTTGGGAATTTTGGCAAAGTGTCAATGTGTGAGTTGAGGATGGCTTGATATTGGTTTCTGGTACATTTTAATTGATTTCAAAAAAGGTTGAAATTGGCATGTTTTGGTTGGTTTTGAAAAGAGTTGAAAAAGGCTTGTTTTGAAAATGGCACTTTGAGGTTTTTTATGAAAACATGGTTTTTGGGCATACTTTGACGGGACATAACTTGGACTACGAATCTCTGATTTATGCCAAATCTGTTTAGAAATGAAATTGGATCCGGGATGTCCATGTCTTTCGAAGAACGGGTGAAAACGATTTAAAATGAGAAAGTTATGTCCGTCGGAAGATTGGGGGTTGAATCTGTAAATTCTGCAGCGTTTAACTTAGAAAATTTTTTTAGCAGAATGACCCTCCGCGCGTAGGCGCACTTGGCGCGTACGTGCCGTTCTTCGAGAAAGCACCATCCACGTGTGCGCGTGGTGTGCGTGAGCGCGTCGATGCGCTGCATCAAATGCCCAGTCAATTTCCAGAGAGTTGTGTCAGGGTTGTGCCAGTTTTGTGCCTGAGGCGCAAGAGCACCCACGCGAGCGCGTGGCTGACGCTTGCGCGTCATTTGGCTACTAGCTTACCCTTTGCTCGTTACGTTATCATTTGGAGTGTTGCGTTTTCGAGTTACGGTTTTTGTTTACCCCTTTTTCTTCAAAGGCTCCTAGTTATAATCAATCATTCATAATACTATACGTACTAAATTTTTGTTTTATAGGTCGTAATACCTTGCCATCTCTGAATTATGACTTAAGCATAAGACTCTGTATGGTAGGGTGTTACATTATGGTATCAGAGCAGTTCGTTCCTGTAGAGCCTGAGGAATGGACTGACTATGCTTCTGTGCATTCTCTGTATGTGTGTTATGTGTTATTAGTATATCTGCTTGATATAATTGGCATAAACGTTCATGAGCATGAATTTGGGACTTTGAAGCACTAAACCTCCGATATTGAGACTGATCAACTTAATATCGATTGTTTGGTGTGTATAGGAACCAGATGACGCCTCGTGGACGCGGTAGAGGTCGTGGGAGGAGTCGTACTAACGCTCGTGCGCCAGAGACTAACCCTAATGACCCGGTGAACTTTATGACTGCGTTGGAGAATATGGCTGCTGCTATGCAAGCCACTGCTGAGGCTCTTGGTCAACAGATGAACAACCATGGTAATGACGGAGGTGGAGTTCAGGGCCCGATGACACTGGCGAACTTTTTGAAGGTTAATCCACCTAAGTTCAAGGGAACCACTAGTCCGACTGAAGCCGATACATGGTTTCAAGCCATGGAACGAGCACTGCAAGCGCAGGTGGTACCTGAAGGGCAGCGTGTGGAGTTTGCTACCTATTTGCTCATTGGTGAAGCGTCGCATTGGTGGCAAGGAATCCGACGCCTCCTGCAGCAGGGTGATGATTATATCACCTGGGACATCTTCCAAGAGAAATTCTATAAGAAGTACTTTCCGACTTCTGCTAGGACGGCCAAGGAGCTTGAATTGTTGCAGCTGAAGCAGGGTACTATGTCTGTATCTGAGTATACTGACAAGTTTGAGGAGCTGTTCAGATTCTCTCGTATGTGTCAAGGGACTCCGGTGGAATATGAGGAATGGAAGTGTGTTAAGTACGAGGGAGGACTCCGGAGTGATATTTTCAGTTCAGTGGGACCAATGGAGATTAGAACTTTCTCCGAGTTGGTGAACAAGTGTAGGGTTGTTGAAGAGTGTGTGAAGAGGGCAGCCGCTGAGAAAGGAAGTCACGAAGGATCGTTTCCACAGAACCGAGGCAAGAGCTTTGCACCTAGAGGTCTGTCTTTCAAGAGGGGAGGTTCTTTTAGGACGCCCAACAACAACTACTTCCAAGGGAAAAAGGTTTGGGAAGCAGCCTCAGAATGATCAAGCTTGTACTAGGTGTGGGAGTCACCATCCGGGAGTACCATGCAAGGCCGGATGGGGTTTGTGCTACAATTGTGGAAAGGCAGGGCATAAAGCCGCAAGTTGTCCAGAGAAGCAAAAGCAAGGTGCTGGGAGAGCACAACAGACTGGTCGGGTGTTCACCACCTCAGCTGTGGGTGCAGAGGGATCCGAGACACTCATTCGAGGTAACTGTGAAATGGCTGGTCAAACTTTAAATGCTTTATTTGATTCGGGAGCATCGCATTCATTCATTGAATTTGAGAAAGCCCATGAGTTAGGATTGAAGATCGTAACCTTAGGTTATGACCTAAAAGTGTATAATGCTACCCATGAAGCCATGGTAACTAGGCTAGGATGCCCGAAAGTTTCGTTTAGGTTCAAGCAGCGTGATTTTGTCCATAATTTAATCTGTTTACTGATGATCGGTCTTGATCTTATCTTGGGATTGGACTGGTTATCTGAGAACCATGTCCTGCTTGATTTCTCTACAAAGTCGGTGTACTTTATGCCGGAAGATACATAAGGGCCGGTCGTGGTGAATAATTATTACTTGAATTCGATGATGGTGAACTGTTCTGGAATCGAATGTCAGGGTATCCTGTTGTTAACCGCTGGTGTTTCGGGTGATGATCAAAGGTTGGATCAGATTCCGGTAGTGTGTGAGTTTCCAGAAGTGTTTCCCGATGATATTGAGGAATTTTCACCTAACCGAGAGGTCGAGTTTGCTATTGAGTTGGTGCCTAGGGCGGGACCAATCTCAAGTGCTCCTTATAGGATGTCACCGTTAGAGATGGCCGAGCTAAAGTCTCAGTTAGAGGAATTGTTGGGTAAGAACTTTATCCGACCAAGTGTTTCCCTGTGGGGTGCTCCAGTGTTACTGGTAAAGAAAAAAGATGGAAGTATGCGGCTCTGTGTGGATTACAGGCAGCTGAACAAGGTCACCATAAAGAATAAGTACCCATTGCCGAGGATTGATGATCTCATGGATCAGTTACAAGGAGCTGGGGATTTTTCCAAGATCAATTTGCGATCCGATTATCACCAGATAAGGGTGAGGGGTGAGGATATCCCTAAGACCGCTTTCAGGACTCGTTATGGTTATTACGAGTATACTGTGATGTCTTTTGGGTTGACGAACGCTCCTGCAGTGTTTATGGATTACATGAATAGAGTATTCCGTCCGTTTCTGGATAAATTCGTTGTTGTCTTCGTTGACGACATACTGATTTACTCCAAGACTGAAGAAGAGCATGCGGAACACTTGAGGACCATGTTGCAGATTTTAAAGGAGAAGAAACTCTATGCGAAACTGTCTAAGTGTGAGTTTTGGAAGAGTGAGGTGAAGTTTTTGGGTCACGTGGTGAGAAAGCAGGGAATAGTCGTAGATCCAACTAAGGTGGAAGCTGTGATGGATTGGAGGCAACCAACCACAGTAACTGAGATAAGGAGTTTTCTGGGTTT